>NC_081557.1:96983194-97279332 GCF_022355385.1 Mustela nigripes
TTAAAGGTCGTGATCCCAGGGTCCTGGGATCGAGCCCCACATCGGGCTCTCTGCTCCGCGGGGAGCCTGCTTCCTCCTCTCTCTCTGCCTGCCTCTCTGCCTACCTGTGATCTCTGTCTGTCAAATAAATAAATAAAATCTTTAAAAAAAAAAAAGAACAGAACGATTCAAGTTTAATTTTTTTGGAGGGTGGCAAGAATATGTCATAGGTGCATCTACTTGGAGGAATACAACGTCCGGTTCTCCGGCTTCTCTAGGAGCGCTAAGGTTGGTCATGGAGTTGTGGGGTAATAGCAGTCCTGCAATGAAACATTCTCATCTGCCTTTTTCCTAATACGGTTCTTAAGCTCTAGTGTACACCAGAACCCTTAGAGGCCGTGTTAAAACAGATTGCTGGGACCTAATCTTTAGAGTCTCTGACACAGCAGGTGTTGGAAAGGGCCCAAGAATTTATGTATTTTTTATAAGTATCCAGGTGATGCTTCAGATACTGGAACAGGGGCTGTACTTGGAGAACCACTGCATTAATTTTAGTATTTAGTAGAGGTTACTAGAGGTTTAGTATTTACTAGAGGTTGAACCTGAACCAGTTACTTCATCAGGGGTTGCAAAACTGTGACTTTCTAATTATTTTTTTCCTCCCACAACTATTAGATGAAATTCTTCTATTGTCAATTTCAGCTATTTAGTTATCCTGAACTGTAACTATAATAGGTCAGGAAGGATGAGTGTTTAATTCTTCTTAAGTCAAGCCGATTTTCAGAGTAAGGGGCTGGCATGTTAGTTACCTCCAATGAGAACTATTAAGATTTTATGTTTGTTTACTTTTTAGTTTTTTTTTTTTACTATTTTATGATTCTCTTAAGTATCATGACAGGTACATGGATTCTTACATATTCAATTAATCCAATTTATTTCAATTAATTTCAGTCAGTGTTCTTTTTGATGCTCAAATTTTCCCCACCTTTGTCCAGTGAGAATCCCTTTATAAGTTTTTGTTTTTAAATACAGAAATATTCAATGACTTTGTTGCTTTCTGGCATAATAAAAATGTCTTATGCATAACATGAATACTTCTTGCCCCAAACTTGTAATCAGTCACTTCTCTAAGAAGCCTTGGTTCTCTTTATTGGGCAATGGTATCTGGGTGCTCAGTGTGCTTTGTATGGTAGGGTTGGTATTACTTCTACGACTTTTCAGAGATAGAGCTAGGAAATAAGTCTTTTTAAATAGAAAAAAAAAGTAATGACTTCACTCCATTTCAAATTTCCCATTTCAGGAATTACTTTTCTTTGATTTACACATGTATTTCTTTTTTTCTAACATAAAAAATCCTGTTTTTGGTTTTTTTTTTTTTTTGGAAGATTTTATTTATTTGTTTGACAGAGAGAGTCACAGGGAGAGAGGGAACACAAGCATGGGGAGTGGGAGAAGGAGAAGCAGGCTTCCTGCTGAGCAGAGCCCGATGCGGGGCTTGATCCCAGTACCCTGAGATCATGACCTGAGCCGAAGGCAGACGCACTGAGCCACCCAGCCACCCCAGGATCCTGGTTCTTAATATTAAATTACTTGTTTTATCCTACAATATATATGAAATAATGTAAAAATAGCTATAGTAATAATACTATTAATAATAAAATTATTGGATGAAGTTTAAAGTTAAAATTTCTTTTTAATCTTTTTAATACCATCCTAAGAACACACAGTGCAAAGAAACAAAAAAGAATGTAAAGTCCAAATTCTATTGTTCTGAAGTTATTTGAAAAGCTATCTGTGGTATATTCCTCCTGTGTAAGTTTATTTTTTGAGTATGTAAAAAACTTACCTGATGTTTAAAATGATGCCAAAATTATAACTATGCAATAAGATACAGTCCAAGAAGTCTTACTTTTTATCCCTGTTCCCTTCCTCTGCCTATAGGTAACTTGTATTAATTTTTATTTATCCTTTATTTCATTTGATATGTATAATTATGTATATATAATTGTATTTTCCCCACTTTTTTTTTTTTAAAGATTCTATTTATTTATTTGACCGACAGAGATCACAAGTAGGCAGAGGCAGGCAGAGGGAGAAGGAGGCTCCCTGCTGAGCAGAGAGCCTGATGCGGAGCTCAATCCCAGGACCGAGGGCATGACCTGAGCCACCCAGGCGCCCCTTCCCCACTTCTTATGCAAAAACATTTATCCTTTTTCTTTTTCATTTTATATCAATACATAGAAACCTTCCATATTCCTCTTACATCACTGCAGATACTTCTAGTATTTAATACCTCTTACATCACTGCAAATATTTCTAGTATTTAATAGCGCAGGGTTAAAAATGAAGGCTCAGGAGCTGGGCCGCCTGGGTTCTAATTCTGTCTTCACACTTGCTGACCATGTGACCTTGAGCAAATTACTTAACTCCCCCTGCCCCATGCCAACCGCTATCTGCTAATCCAAAATTGGGGATGATGATGAGGAGAATAATTATAATAATAATAATAGAATAATAGAACACCTGACAAGGTTAAGTGAAGGTTAAATGGAAAAAGCAATTTAAAAAAGAAAAAACCCTCCTCGTGGTGCCTGACACATGCAAGTGCTCAATCATGTTAGCGGCCGTTATTTCAACTATGACTGCTACTAGTGTTGTAATTATCGAGGTTTGGCTCAAGCTACTTTCCTTTCCCATCTACTAACCCAAAAGTCCCCCTCCCCCCTTTTAAAAAAGATTTTATTTATTTATTTGAGAGAGGGAGAGAGAGTGAGCATGAGCAGGGGGAGAGGGAGAAGCAGACTCCTTACTGAGCAGGGAGCCCAATGTGGGGCTCAATCCCAGGACCCTGAGGTCATGACCCAAGCCAAAGGCAGATGCTTAACTGACTGAGCCACCCAGGCACCCCCTTATGATATGATTTTTGTGTTTCATATTCCACTGACGTTGTTTTTTTTTTTTTTTTTTTTAAGATTTTCTTTATTTATTTGACAAAGAGAGATCACAAGTAGGCAGAGAGGCAGGCAGAGAGAGAGAGGGGGAGAGCGGGGAGGAGGCTCTCTGCTGAGCAGAAAGCCCGATGCGGGACTCGATCCCAGGGCCCTGAGATCATGACCTGAGCTGAAGACAGTGGCTTAACCTGCTGAGCCACCCAGGCACCCTATTTTTATTTTTTTAAAGATTTTATTTATTTATTTGGCAGAGAGAGATCACAATCAGGCAGACAGGCAGGCAGAGAGAGAGAGAGAGGGAAGCAGGCTCCCTGCTGAGCAGGGAGCCCGATGCAGGGCTTGATCCCAGGACCCCGGGACCATGATCTGAGCCAAAGGCAGAGGCTTTAACCCACTGAGCCACCCAGGCGCCCCTGACATTGCTTTAAAGTAAAATGACCAGCAACTTCTCTAGGCCGAAGCGAATTACCTTTCCTCAGTTCTCATCTTTTATGACCTTTCAATTATATTTTATGCTTAATTGGTTTCCAAAATAAACCTCTCTCCCTATTGATTCTCTGTTTATAGTTTTTCTCCATTTCTTTCACTAAATGACCTTTCTCTTCCAGCCCATAAAACTACCACTGTCTAGTTCTGGCCCTTTGCCTTTCTTTTGCTATACACATCTCCTCACAGAATTAATCTCAACTATTGGCTTCTCGCGGATCACCTCTGCTCTGCTCCACTCGTAGCTGGTATTGTCAGTTCCCTCACACACTTTTCTCACTTGGTGCCAGCCTCCAGGTGTCTCTTCAGTCACTCCAGCAAAGATCTGTTTTTAACATTCTGGCCTGAGACTCTTTGGTCACAGTTCTATCGGGAAGCTAACGAAAATTATACTTACATACAATCACACACAGAAAATTTTGTATGCAATGTCAAGGGGGGGAGTCTATAACATCTGAGGTTTAACCGAGGTTCAGAACTCTGCCTTGAGATATTTCATTCATCGATCAGAATTTTTACAAAAATAACCTCCAGATTAGCTGGGCACATTTGACCTTTCAACAATTACTCAACTGTGTACCTACACAGATTTTCTTTCTACTGCTGCAGTGATTTCAAGACTGAACTCATCTTTCTTTTTATGAACTTCATTCCTACCTTCTAAGCCACTGTAGCTATCACCACCACCACCACCACCACCAGAGTAGCATCCCATCTTGTTGCCCAGGGATAAGAGGCAGCTTCCCAGTATCTTATCAAAGTGAAGAAACCCAGCCAGTTGCATTTCCTTAAGTTTTGGGGATGTCAGAATCTTTCAATCTTTCAATTCTCAGTTTAAAATTCTTCAGTCAGGGGCGTCTGGGTGGCTCAGTGGGTTAAAGCCTCTGCCTTCAGCTCAGGTCATGATCCCCGGGCTCTCTGCTCAGCAGGAAGCCTGCTTCCTCCTCTCTCTCTCTGCCTGCCTTTCTGCCTACTTGTGATCTCTGTCTGTCAAATAAATAAATAAAATCTCAAAACAACAACAACAAAAAGATTTAAAATTCTTCAGTCAGAAATTAACACCCCTTAAAGCTGAAGCTGAGTAATAGCCCAAAAAAGAAATGCAATTAAATATTTAATGTTATATTAAAAGGACTTAATTTATAATTTCACCAATTTGTAATTTGGAAGTAAAAAGGCTGATATCCATTTAATTTTTTATTTTTATTTTTTTTTCTTAACTAGCCTTAAAAGAAAAAACTCATCCTAGGCAATTAAATCCTGGTCAGAGGTCTCTAACCTATAAAATCTATGAGGAATTCTTATTTAATTACCAAATTTGAAGAGAAATCATATTCAAATCTTTACTCAACTTTAACATCTTTTTTCCTCTAATCGGTACAAAATGTCACTGTAAAATAAAATTCTATCTTACCAGAGATCAGGACTCTGATCTCTGTCAACTTAGGTTGTGTTGGTTCTAACTGATAACCCTTAGATAAAATATAACTAAGAAAGGAAGGCACATTAAATAAAAACCTGAGGGACGCCTGGGTGGCTCAGTTGGTTAAGCAGCTGCCTTCGGCTCAGGTCATGATCCCAGGGTCCTGGATCGAGTCCCACATCGGGCTCCTTGCTTGGCAGGAGCCTGCTTCTCCCTCTGCCTCTGTCTGCCTCTCTGTCTGCCTGTCCTCACTCACTCTCTCTCCATCTCTGACAAATAAATAAAAATCTTTAAAAAAAATAAAAATAAAAATAAAAAATAAAATAAAATAACATAAAAACCTGAAAAGTTTTTAGCACATTAACATGTGTATCAACTTTCACTCTAACCACTAATAGAAAATGGATTAGGTATATGATCAGTTTTGAATTAGGATGACACAGGCTATCCTAATTTTAAATATTACAATATAACTTAAAATATTCAATTAAGCTTTTAACCTGAAGACAACTTATGAATGGATCATGAAACTACAGATTTTTAATCTTTTATAGATATTGCTTTTTTCTGTTCGTTTTTGTAAATATATAATCATTTCAAATTGTGTGTCTGACAAAAAGGAAATTGTTGCTTGTGGTATATACTTTGGCAATTTAAATGTACTTTCAGCATTTCCCTACATTAGACTGTTTGCATCTCTTAGATTCTGAATCAGTTCTTCAAGCCTAGTGGAAATACTGAAGCAAACCAGTCTTCTGAGAAGATGAGTTTTTAGTTACATAAAGTTTTAAAGTTTTTAGCAACATTTAAAAGCAAATATATCACACTTTTCTAAAATTACTTATAACCCCCACGAAGAAGTCAACAGGTTGCAACCCTGATGATAGGAATGAATATCAAACAGAAGACTTAAAATTTTTTGCATACCTTTTAATAAGACATACAAATACAATACATTTCTGATTTCTTTGGACCTAGGGAGATTTCAAAGTACAGTCAAAATAAGTTCTAGAGTCAGAGAAGCTTGATTTTGAATAGTGTTTACTTCTCACTGCTATATGGCCTTGAACAAATTACTTAAGCCTTGGACTACTCTGATTTCTCAGTAATAAACCCCAAGTTTTGTTTTTTTGTGAAAAGACTCTACCTTAAACTGCTTCACACATGAATTCTAACTTAATGGAAAAGAGTCTTTTAAAAAATGTTTTATTTCCACATCTATCGGATTGGTTTCTGTCCACACACAGCATTTTCTTTAACCTGTGCATGAAAATACACTGTCTGCAGTGTCTACTAAGAGTCTAGTAGTTATAAAATATGCACTTCCAATTTTGAAATATTTAATAAGGCAAATCAAGCAAGAAGACTTGTAAAAATAAACATGCACAAAGAACGTGGTTTTTAGTTCACTTTCTGTGTATGTGTATAGATCTTTAAATACACACACACACACACACGCACACACACTCTCAGCCATGAGTCAGAGTAAAATTAATTAGAACAGAGTAATGAGCACAGTAGCATAACTACCTGGACCCTCAACTGTACTGACTCTCTTCAGGTCAATATCAAAGCGCAGTGCTTTCTCTCTCATAATAAAATTAAGGAAGAAGGTTAAAATTTTATTTTAAGTGTAGAGTGTAAGAGATATCCTTTATGCATTCATTCAACAAATACTTGAGTAACTTTTTTGTGTCAGCCACTATGTTCAACCCTTTGTCCTCTCGAAACTTCTATTTGGGAGGAGACAATATAAGAATTATAATTGCACAGGATAATAAATGCCAGGGAAATAGGGCAATCAGCTAGAAAATATCTGGGGGAAGCCACTCTAGACAGGGTGATCTGGAGAGGCCTTTATGAACAGGAATTATTTCAAATGGGGAGAAAAGCACTCAAGGAACAGCTATGGCACATCCATGAAGCCAAAAGGATATCCGTGAGGCCCAAACACCAAGAGCAAAGAAGAGGGGAGGGCCTCTGACGGAGCGGAAGAAGTGAAGTCAAACTCAGCGAGAACTGGTAAGCCTTAGGAGGGAGTCGTAGTTTAAAATACTGGGGAACCACTGAACGTTTTTCAGCAGGTGAAAGACCTGATCGAACTTACAGTTTAAAAGCACTTAAAAATAATCTGAATTGGTGAACTCTACGTTAATAAGCTATAAGTTCCATTAAACAAAAATTCAAACAAAAAAATGAAGCACCACTATGGGAATGGCCCTGATTAAGAGCTGCTGTGCAAGCCACAAGGAACTAAAATTCACTCCCCAATGCAAACTAGTTCTTAACACATACAAGAAAATAAGCAATAAAATCTTTTAATCAGCCCTTTAAGACAGTAACAGAAAGATGTCATGACGCAATGCTGGCTTACAGACATTAGATGAGATACTGTCTGAAACTTCATAAACTCTTCTTAATATCATTTCAGAACAATAGCTAGGTCCTCTTACTGATTTCAATTTATGCAGTAACATTTCATTAACTGTCCCAGACTGTTTTTTAGGCAGTGATTAAAAAAATTATGTCATGAAAATTATGCCTAGAAAAGTGCCCAGAGCCATATTTAATACTATCAGATGATGATGTCATCTGATGGCATTCAACATTCCAGACAATTCCCTAAATAGGTATTTTCATCCCACCTATTTTTATCATCTCTACGGGACCTCAAAGTCTGTTGTGAATTATTCCTGAGTAATGAGTGAGTATGACTGGACTGATAAATGAGTCACTCTAAGCTGAACTACTGATGTTGTGTGCTATTTACTCAATTTATGGTAGTGTTATAATAATATTTATAAGTGCAATCTGCTCACACTTCTAACACATTCTTTACACAGATAAATACATCCAGATAGCTATTCTGATATGTAATTATTTAAGAAGGAAAGAAATATAGTCCAAAGAACTGATCATCATTTACCAAACCACTTAATTTTTAGGAATTAGGTTCAAATGTCAAACTTGGAGAATAAGACGCTGATGATGAAGGAAGCAAATCTATTAATTTTAGTAATTTGGTTTCTCTATATATGTACTCAAAGGACACATTTTCAGCAAACATTTGCGATCTAAGATACTGCCCTTGTTCACTCATAAATCAAAGGGCAGATACATAGATTTCCATTAAGTTCTTCAGGTCAGTGGCAGCAAGAAACAATGGAGCCAGGCCGAATTGGTTCATTCAGAAATGGTCACAGATGGAGAGGGGGTTTGGGGAATGGGTAAAAATGGGTGAAAGGGAGTAGGAGACAGAGGCTTCCAGTTGTGGAATGAGTAAGTCACAGGAACGAAAGGTAAGGCACAGGGAATACAGTCAATGGTACTGTAATAGCACTGCCGTGTGATAGACGGTAGCTACACTTGTGGTGAGCACAGATAATATATGTAGAGATTGATTCATTATATTGTACACCTGAAACTAGTGTAACACAGCATGTCAACTGTACTCAAACAATTACAAAAAAAAAAAAAAAAGGCAAGACGTTGGCACAGAGAACTCAAGAGTACAGATTAATCTCTACTAAGAATTTTGTCAATGAAGTTCTTGCAATAAAGTTAGTTAAAGAGCAAATCAAGTCTCCCACCTAAGTTCAGAAAAAGTCGAGCCCCTTAGTTTATTGGCCAATGGCTTGACTATGATTTATGTTTCTTGGGGTCCCACTTAGTAAGAAACAATGATATGTTCAGTCACTTGTTAATGGGGAGAAAGATTAACAGTGAAAGGGAAGGGCAAGTTGGAAAAACACCAAGACCCCAGCTATCTGTTCAACTACCCAGTAATCAGAGAGAGCAGTTAATTCAGTAACACACTGACATTACAAGGTTGAAATGTTTCTGTGGTAGATTTCTTCACTCTCTCCCTGTAACAGACTTCTGTATCTTCTGCTGGGTAACTCTACAATGCCTCCCAGGAGAAGAGCTGATGAATATCCCTGCCCTCCTGCTTTTGTTCTTGATCATGGGGAATGTGTGTGGGTTTGACTTGACCTCTGGTGTCTCCCATGACAAGAGCATGTCCCGGAATGAGAGACATGTGGAAGAGACCAAAACCCAACCTACAGCCTGAAGTAGAGCCACCCCAGTTGACCCACAGATAAAAAAAAATATTTGTTGGGTGCCTGGCTGGCCTAGATGGTATAGCACATGACTCTTGAACCCCATGTGAGCTGTGGAGTTTACTTAAAAAGTAAACATATGGGACACCTGGGTGGCTCAGTGGGTTAAAGCCTCTGCCTTCGGCTCAGGTTGATCCCAGGGTCCTAGGATCGAGCCCCGCATCGGGCTCTCTGCTCACCAGGGAGCCTGCTTCCCTTTCTCTCTCTCTGCCTTCCTCTCTGCCTATTTGTGATCTCTCTCTGTCAAATAAATAAATAAAATCCTTAAAAAAAAAAAAGTAAAAATACTTGATGTAGATCACTGAATTGTGGAGTTGTTGTGCAACATCATCGCAGCAGAAATAGGACTGATAAAATTTCCAGTACTAGAAAAGAGAGGCTTATTCAGCTAGAATATGAAGTACGCTTGCACAAAGAAATCTTTTGAACATTTTTGCCAATTTATGTGATATTTTATGTCCTTTATTAAACATAACCTTGTATTAACCATTTTTTTACACACTGGGATGACGTCTTTAGGTATCAAAGCTAACCCGACTGGCAAAGAAGAACTGGTTGGGAACTGCTCAAACTGTATTCATTTGTCTCTATGACGCAGATGGTGTGAAGAGACTGGTCTGGTTTCCTCTGAGACAGAGGTTAGTCAACCACTTTTTCTAAGCCAGTTTACCCATTATTAGCACCTAGGCTTACCCACGGCCTCCAATTCCAAGGCTCCCTGCTGTGAAAGGGGGACAAAACTGGCTAGGCATGCTTCATGAAGAACAAACTACGATTAAGTTCCAAGGAGATAAAATTGACATAGTGGTTAATTATGGCTAACTCTTAAAAGTCAAGGGAGTAATTAAAGAAGATAGCTCCAAAAAGACATGGACTAATGTTGAAAACACTGGGCTCTATTCCCAGCTCTTACGCAAATCGCTTAATCTTTCTAGGCTTCAGTTTCTAAATATACCTAATACAACTTAATATACTTAATATAACTTCTAAGGTTGCTTTTTTTTTTTTTTAAAGATTTTTATTTATTTATTTGACAGAGAGAGATCACAAGTAGACAGAGAGGCAGGCAGAGAGAGAGAGGAAGGGAAGCAGGCTCCCCGCCGAGCAGAGAGCCCGATGTGGGACTCTTTCCCAGGACCCTGAGATCATGACCTGAGCCGAAGGCAGCGGCTTAATCCACTGAGCCACCCAGGCGCCCCCTAAGGTTGCTTTTTAATTCAGTATTAATACTTAAGTGGATACCACTGGATATCACTTTAGATTTCCCCTTGGTTTATTTAAAAAAACTTATTGAGGTAAAATACATATAACATAAAATTTACCATCCTAACCATTTTTAAGTGTATAGTTCCCTCTTGGTTTATTTTTAACTCAATCTCCCTGAAATTTCTGGCACAAAGTTCCCTAGAGCACTTAATTTAGGGCTGGGGAGAAGTTAGATCTACTGGAGTAGCAGCTCTGAAACTACCACTCATTCAGCAGCATGGCAGAAAGGACAGAATCCTAGGTGGAAAATGACTGCTAGAAGCCAGAAGCAAACAGACAAATTCAAGAATCCTACAGGAAAGTTCAAAGATAAATGGCTCTAGTTTGGGTGGTATTCGAGGACCTGACACAGGGAGCAGAGCATGGACCCCCACCTCTGGCAGTTTTAGAAAATATCTGATATCTCATAAAGTTAGTAGTGTTGTGCCAAAACAAGAATACTCAGAATGACAGAAACACAAATGAGAGAATGGAGAGTAAGGCCTCTAATTGTGTAGCTAAACTAATAAATTAACAATCCCTTTTTAACAACTGGAAAAGAAACTGTAAATGCTATGGAACCTTCTGGTTCTAAGAACATAGCAGTGATGAACCAGAGTAACAGAATTTAGAGTACAGTCTTAATAAGCAAAGTTTTCTTCTTGTGGTCTTTGAAAGATTAATATTGGACGACAGACATGACCTCATAGAGCTGGGTTTGCAGATTCAACTCTTACGTTGAATGATGTCTCCAGGTGGTTTAAGTGGCTAGTCTTGTGTTATAAGCATGGTTAACCAGGTAAACCAGGTTAACCAGGAATGGGTTTTTCTAATCATTACTCTGAGGAATACCAAACGTATTATTACCATATAATGCTGATGCACACATTTAAAATAAAACACTCTAAGATACAATCTGGTGTACTTCTCACTAATCTCTAAATTTTGTTAAAGCTACAGTTTAAACTACTAGTGGTCTGATCTACAGAGTTTATTTATCTTTATTATTTATTTATTTATTTATTTGAGAGATATCTCAAGTAGGCAGAGAGGCAGGCAGAGAGAGAGAGGAAGGGAAGCAGGCTCCCTGGTGAGCAGAGAGCCCAATGCGGGACTCGATTCCAGGACCCTGAGATCATGACCTGAGCCGAAGGCAGAGGCTTTAACCCACTGAGCCAACCAGGTGCCCCTGATCTACAGAGTTTCAAAAAAGTATCTGCAACCTTATCTCAGAGCTTCAAGTCCACCAAACGCAGAACATGGCTCTGTAACCTGAAAGACCTTTAAAGTCCTTGCATCCCTCATAGGTGCTGTTTCTTATCTATATTTTCCCTCCTCTTTGAACAGAAAGCAAAAAGAATTTAATGGTAAACCAACTTTGTTTTCTAGGAAATTGTTGATAAATGCTAAGTCTGATCACTGTTTAGTCAATTATTACAAGAATGTTAACAAAAAATAAATTGATTTCTTCATAAATTTGATTGTGGACTTAAAAAACTGCTATTCCAAGGTTTACTGAACATCCAAGGTGTAGTCAAAGAATATTCTATTGGAGTTTAACATATCTCAGGATACTAGGGCCTTTTAGAGCTGTGGAACTCCAAGAGAAGCTAAAGGTAAAGCCTGAGCTTGCCCCATTTTTAGTTTAAAGTTCATCATGCTCTAGTATTACCAACAGTTCAAACAGAATACTTTCTGTACTGTTCAAATATTTGTGGACTATTAAGCTTTTCTATAAATAAGGATGTCTGTTAACCAAACAAGTTGGAAAAGCCAGTGAGATTTGTCATTGCCTTTGGATTTGATCCTTTGAAATCAACAGGATTAAGTAGTAAGTGCCAACATGGATTTATCACTCACATGCAGTGAGTTTCTGGCTTTATTTTTTCCTAAAGAAAATTTCATCATGCGGTTAAATGACAGACTTAATTCACAGCATTTTAAACTACAACAATTAGGCTGCAATTTGTGCCATGAGTGGAATGAGGCTTTATCAAATATGGGCATCCCCGTAAGACACAGATCAAAGGCAGAAAAGACACTTCGGGAACTGACGATGTGAAGAAGGATTTGGAAATGTAGTCTGTGGTCTATAAAATTTTTGTGTGTGCGGTAAAACACTTTTAATTTTATATGGAAGTCAAAATGAAAAGGTTTCCTTTATAATCATTTTGATGAAACAAAGCAATTCCATAAAGCTAGAATATCTCTGCAGAATTTTAAATACCCACTAATTTTCTGAGACGGGTCATGTCTTAGATACAAGTAGATTCTGAAAGAAATAAATATACCCACAAATATATTTCTACCCCTATCTCTCCAAACTCTTACCAGTTTAGATCTATTCGAGTCAAAAGGAGACCTACTGGGAAGTAGAGAGAAAAGGACCATGTATGTGGGTCCTACATAATAAAGGAGTTGACTATAATTCTCTTTCAAACTTTTGTTTTCTACATTTCCTTCCTGATTTTACCTTTCAATGATTCATTCATTCATTAGTAAGATACTGGGCACCCTGACCGTCAGCTTCATCTGCATACTCACCAACCCTAGGTGGACATCCAACACACGTTTCAAACATAACACACCCTGAAGAGAACTCCTGGTCATTCCCCCTAAACCTGCACCTTCTCAATCTTCTCAATCCAGGAAAAGGCTGCTCTAATCTTAGAGTTAATCCTGAAACTGTCCACATCAACCTATCAGCAAATCCTGTCAGTTCTAACTTCAACACATGCCTGGAATCCCACCACTTTTCTTCACCTCCATCATTCCCCCTCTAGTCAAAGCCACCACCATCCCCTGCCTGAACTATATACAACAGCTTCTCCTACTTCTATCCTAGCCTCCTTATCATCTATTCTTAACACAGCAGCCAGAATGATATTTAAAAACATTTTTATATATCATGCCAGTCCTCTGCCCAGAATCCACCAATGGATTCCCATATGATTCAAACTCCTTACCATGCCCAAATAAGGCCCTAAGAGAACTGAAACTGCAAGCATCTCTGATTTAATCAAAGCAGTTGACTAAAAAATTATACATTATAATGAAATGTGACTAGTCATAGCTCAGTTAACCCTGGCGATTGAAATCAAGGCCTAACCTCTGACACAGAATTACATTTGCAAGTTTGCAAGGACACAGGTATAAATATGTTCAATGCAACATTATTTGAAATAGACAAAACCAAGTAATAATCTAAACATCTCTTAACAGAGGAGTGGTTAAGTAATTTATGGCATAAAAACCATAGTACAGAATACTATAAAACTTAAAAATATGATGAATCTTCATGTATTTACATGGAGGAATCTTTCTCATTCTCATACATCCCCCAACCCCCTGTGTCTTTTTATTCCAAACTGGGGGCATCCCCCCCTCACAGGCTGCAGAGGCTGTTTCTCCTCTGGATATCTGCACCTCCTGAGTTTACTGAATCCTACTTATTCCTCAAGATTCAGTTCAGAGTATCATCTTAAAGAGGCATTTCCTGACTCTTCTAGCTGGGTAGGACAAGTGCTCAATGTTTGTTGATTGAAGAAAAAATAAACAAACCTGTATTTGCTGTACTCTAAAAACTAGTCTGAAACTTCTCCCTAAAAATTAAGTGGTATCTATTCTCTTCCTTAGATCCAATGTAATTTATCTATAGGTCACAAGTTTACCAGTGATACAGAACTACAGTCATTCCCTAGTCATCTTAACATCTACTTGGAAATGTGTGCAGTGAAGAATAGTTTTTTTAACAGCTTTATTGAAATATAATTAGCACAACATACAATTTACCCACTGAAATCACACAATTCAGTGTTTTCTAGTACATTAACAGAGAGATTTTTTTTTTTTTTTAAACAACACCAAAAACAGTGTCAGAGTTTGGAAACCATGAATTGGTGATTACTAGAAGATGTAACATAGAGGTGGTAGGGAAAAAAGCCAATTATTACATCTTATGTAATTGGTTTAAAATATTTCCTTAGGAAAATCCATCTGGGGCTATATGCACATCATTGAGCTTAGGGGATCAGGAAAGAAACCTATACTACCCTCAATTTCAGCAACTTTTTTTTTTTAAAGACATCTCCAGGGTTTGATAAATATATGTTGAATAAATAAAATTTCCAACCAGTAAGTATTTCCAACTGGATATCACCCCAATCCTTCATATTCAACATGTTCCAAAGGAACTCACTACTCACTGCTTTCCCATGTTAACTTCCTTATTCCTATTAACAGCACCAATAATTTCCTCATAGTCATTTTTTTTGACTGGGGGGAGGGGCAGAAAGAGGGACAATGGGAGAGAGAGAATCTTAATCAAGCTCTATACCTAATGCAGAGCCTGACACCAGGGTTGATTTCATGACCTAAGATCACCACCCGAACTGAAATCAAGAGTCAGATGCTTAAAACTGACCTAAGCCAGGTGCCCTTCCCTCAGAGTCATCTTTGACATCTGGCACTCTTCTACTGTGTCTCTAGCCATAGTGTCTAGTCTCCACTTGGAGCCTTTCTGGAAATTAGTGTTTTAATTCATGTGGTGTGAACTGTATGTTCAGTCAGTCCACTCCATTCACAACCACAGACTGGGTGAACCTTGTCATTTAAAAAGATAACACTCTTTTATTAAGATAACCAACCATTAATCAATTAATAAGTGTTTTAAGGGATGCCTCCTAAGGAGGAACAAACCTCTGATACAATCCTGTATCGCTCTAATACCCATTATTGTTATCCATACTAAATCTAGCTTTTCTTATCCCCCAAATCTGATTCGAATGCTCTGCAACCCTGACACTCTCTGTCACACACACTTGTACAGACTACACTCACTATGACACTGCAAATCAGCTACTTAGGAATTTTGCTCTAACTCTCCTCAGGTAGTAGAAAAAGACAATGAGTATATCTTGGACCTATAGTAGAGTGTAAATATGTCCTAACTCTTTGCTGCAGTAAGTCTGCATTTTCTGCTGCATTTTCTGATAAGTCATATCATTTTCTGCCCCTTGCTATAATTACCCCCAGGATTTACTAGTTCTATGTTTCTTGAAATTCACATTCGAGTTCCATTTTTAGCCTAATATGGCATCATAAGTGTGGGTTGGTTAAAACAACAAAAAAAAATTTTTTTAAACAGTTGAAGCTTTAACTGAAACTTTAGAAATGTATTAATCTTGGGGTGCCTGGCTGGCTCAGTCAATAGAGTATGCAAGTCTTGATCCTGGGGTTGTAAGTTCAAGACCCACCTTGAGAGTGGTGTCTACTTAAAAAAAAAAAAAAAAAAAAAAAAAAAGCATTACTCTGATGTGAAAACCATGAACATGCCCTAAAACTGAAGAAAAAAAAAAAAAAAACAATGAAAATATGTGTTTGGAAGTTTTTAGGGCCCTAAAAACAAACAATAAATAAAACAGACCAGATTACTGAAATTAGAGGGAGCTAATCAGACTGAATTTATGCTGCAAAAGTGTTTAGTGGCTGGCATTAGCCTGAACCTACTTTGGCTTTAATAAACTACCTCTAATACACAGAGTATCTTTTTTTAGTCTTTCAGTTACAAACATAAGTACCTACTTTTATATATATATATATATATATATATATATACACACATACATATATATACATACACACACACACACATATAAATATAAATCAGTATATACATACTGATATATCCTCATCATCCTCTACATGACTCAGTTACAAATATAAGTACCTACCAGAAAACAACTTTTAGGCAAATCCACCCTCCCAACCCCACCAAAGAGTTCAATTAACTTTATATTAGGTCAAGAAATAACACAGAGAAGCAATACCATATCCTTAGGAGAAAGCACAAGCGTCTGAAAGGAGTCCCTATGTCACTCTAACATTAGAATTGAGCAAAAATGCTACTGCAGCTAGGATGGCTTTGTACTTGTTCCACCAGGAGGACTGGAATCCCTGGCCCCACTAAGACTCCATAAAGTTGTAGGGAGGCAGAGGCAAACGTTTAAGTCTTGGAGATTCTCACAGAAAGCAAGTAAGAAGGTGGCTTCATCAATTGTACGAGCCTTCATCCTGCCTACTTCATGCCCCTGAGGTAGTTACATCAACGTTTTAAAAGTTTCTGCGCAGCTCTATTTGGAACTCTCCAAGGTTCTGACCCTTCATGGTGGTCACAGCAGCTCTTGGAAAACCAAGAGAAACAGAACTACAGGTAGAGTGGTCCTCTGCCATTTCTAAATATCGACTCTCTAAGTCTCACACCCACTTTGGCCTTACTCTGATCATTTCATCTTATCCCTGAGGTATGCTTGCTTCAGAGCATCACTGGTACTACATCACCAAATCCTACCACATTCCTACACTATCTGGATCTAGTCCTTTCTTCCTTGTTCAACCATTTTCCCAAGTCCACTGTTTTAGAAATGTGGTTCAAGGGATTGTGGGTGACGGGTCAGATTTAATTTAACTGTGGTCTTGGTTACATTGGAGCCAACGCAACTGAACAAATGTATTTCTCTCAACACTTGAAATATTTCACTCTATTCCCTGCTTGCTTGCCTGGCTTCAGAAGAAAAGCCGGCTATAATTCCTATCTTTGCTCCTCTATAGGTAAAGGTGGTTTTTTCCCCTCTGGTTTCTTTCAAGATTTTTTCTTTGATTTTCTGCGGTTTGAACACAGTATGTGCAGGCAAAGTTGTTTGGATATTTACCCTGCTTGGTGTTCTAGGAGTTCCCAGGTTCTGTGGTTTGGTGTGTGCGGGGAATCTCAGTTATTACTGTTCAAATATTGATTCTGTTCCTTTCGCTCTCTCACTTTCCCTATTACACGTATTTCATAGTTGTCACAGTTTTTGCATGTAGACTTCTTTTTTTTTCACTCTGTTTTTCAGTTTTGGAAGTTTCTACTGATACATCCTCAAGCTCAGAGGTTCTCTCCTTAGCCATAAGCAATCTAATGAGTTCAAAGACATACTTGATTTATGTTACAGTGTTTCTGATCTCTAGCATTTCTTTTTGATTCTCAGAATTTCCATCTACCTGTTTCTATTACTCATCACTTCTTGCACATCATCTTCTTTCTATCACGTTCCTAAGTATATCACGGTAGTTTTAAATTGCCAGTTTGAAAACCCCAACATCTCTGCCATAGTTGAGTCTGGTTATGACATTTGCTATGTCTCTTCAAACTGTGATTTTCTGCCTTTTCGTATGCCTTGTAATTTTTTGTTGAAGGCTGGACTTGATGTACCAGGTAAAAGGAACTCTGGTAAATGGTGGTGAACTCCATTTACCCAGTAAAAGCTGTTAGCGGTGTGGTGGTGAGGTATGGGGGGAAAGGGAAGCATTCTATAGTTCCAGGATTAGGTCTCAGTCTTTTCCTAAGTGCTTCTTGGTCCTCCCCAAACCCCCACTTTAGGTGGACACAACGGCTTGAGTGGACTAGAGTTGGGTGTCTCTCTCCCCTCAGGTTGGTTAGGTTCCGTAAAATCCCAGTAGGTTACGCTTTGTAAAATAGTTTTTCTCTCGAGGGCAGACCTTGTTTTTTTGTTTGTTTTAAAATATTTTATTTATTTCTCAGAGAGAGAGAGGGAGAGAGAGTGAGCACAGGCAGACAGAATGGCAGACAGAGGCAGAGGGAGAAGCAGGCTCCCTGCCAAGCAAGGAGCCCGATGTGGGACTCGATCCCAGGACGCTGGGATCATGACCTGAGCTGAAGGGAGCTGCTTAACCAATTGAGCCACCCAGGAGTCCCGAGGGCAGACCTTGTTAAGAAGAACATATTCTAGGACGCCAGGGTGGCTCAGTGGGTTAAAGCCTTTGCTTTGGCTCAGGTCATGATCTCAGGGTCCTGGGATTGTGCCCCGCATCGGGCTCTCTGGTCAGCAGGGAGCCTGCTTCCCCCCCTCTCTGCCTGCCTCTCTGCCTACCTGTCATCTCTCTATCTCTGTCAAATAAATAAAAAAAAATCTTTAATTAAAAAAAGAACTTACTCTAACACATTACATTACATATTAGAAGAATATTCTAACGTGTTACGAAATGATTAGTTTTTCCATCTTCCGCCAGAAGCAGAAAGAGACTTTTTTTTCTGATATTCATTGGAAGAACCTGATAAAGCTCCTGGAGGGAAAACTCCCCCAAATGTGCTCTCCCATCCCCCTCACCCCATAAGTTTTTTAACTCTCCACACTGAGCTTTTAGCAATTCATCATTCGGTTTTTTTCTATCCTGGGCTGATGCCTTCAGAGCTTTCTATTTGTGGGCTTCTACTCTAGTAAGAGGTCATTCTCTGCACTTGTTTGTCTGTCTCTCTAATTTTGAGGGCAGTGGTTTGCCCTAGGACTTCATTTCTTTGACCAATCAAAGAAGCATTGCTGTTTTTTTTTATTTGTCCAGCTTTTTACTTGTTAAGGTTGAGGGATAACTTCAAAGCTCCTTACATGCTAGACCAGAAACCAGAAGAGTATTTCAAATATGTAAATTCCTAAGACTGTATCTTCCCTCCTAGAGAGCACTCTGAAGCCTTAAGCCAAGGAGGAAAAAGGAAAAGATAAGAGTAAGATAATAAGCAAGCAATAAGAATTCCCCAATTCCAACTGTGCTCATCAGAATCACTCAAAGTGGTTAGACCATCATGAGCAGGGAAACAAAAGGCAGTTTATAATATCCTGACTGCTATCCCATTTCCCTACTGTCGGAAGTAACCCCAAAAGAACATCTGGAATCCTACCTCATCTCTCCCACACTCCAGTCTTCCCAGTCCCAGTTTATACCTCCCAACATTGTCCCATGGTGAAAATTAGTAAAAAAGACACGATTTCCCTGAGAAACTTTCGAAGTCTTTCAAAAACAGTTTCATGGAAAAACAATGAAAAGGACAAGGTTATGCAGAACTAGCTCAAACGCTGTAAGCAGAGTGAAGAAGAAAACTCTAATTTTATTTTTTAAAAATATTTATATTATTTATTTAGAGAGAGTGTGTAAGAGCAAAAGATGAAGGGAAGGGCAGAAGCAAAGAGAGAAAGAATCCTCAAGCCGACTCTGTGCTAAGTGGGTTGCCTGACTCAGGGCTGATCCCAGGGCCCTGAGATCATGATCTGAGGCAAAACCAAGAGTTGGATGGATGCCCAACCAACTGGGCCACTCGGGACATCTGGTTTTATTTCCTACACATTTTGCACACCCGGGATGGATGGCAGAAGGCAGAAGGGAGGATGAGAGCCAAGGGGGCAGACTGGCATACCGATCAGAGCCACCATTATAGCTGTATAACCTTCAACAAGCTACTTTTCTGTACCCTTGGGCTCTTCAGCTGCAATCCAGAGATAACTATATCTACCTCTAAAGTTTTTAATGAAGATTAAATAATTCAGGCTAAATGTTTAAATAAAACCGGATACACAGTCTCATCAATTCTTGACAGAAATTCTTGTCAACTCTAACTTCAAAATTTACCCGGAAGCTGATGCTTACTACCACGAGCACGACTATTTCTTGAGTCCGACCCATCATCAGCTCTTGTCTGCGCCTTGGCAACGGTCCTAACTAGTTTCCTTGTGTCTACTCCAATTCTACTCCAGTCTGTGCTCCAAATAGAAGTCAGAATGAGTAATTAAAAACAAAGTTACACCATGCCACTCCTCCATCTGAAACTCTCCCATGGCTTCCAGTCCCACTCAGTCTAAAATCCAAAGTCTTTACCATGGTCCATCACTGGGCCAATGTGAGATCACCCATTTCCTGTCCATTCCCATGGCTTTCTACCTCCTACTATCCTCCACCTTGCTCTGCTCTAGCCCAATGGATTCCCACCTCGAAGTCTCTGCATTGCTATTTCCTTAGCTAGGCATCCAGTGCTTTCTTCCTAACCTAATTCAGCTCTCTGCTTAAATATCCACAGGACAGAGGAGTCTGCTTCTAACCACTGCCCAGTAACTTTACCTTTACACTCTGCTTTATTTTAGCAAATGTCTTTGTCTTCACCATTTGCCATCTTCTATATTTTATTTACTGTACTTCTTCTCTTAGGATGTAAATAAACTTCAGGAGGACAAGGATTTTGAACTATTCCCCAGATCTAAACTCTTCTCAAATTCTAAAACAATGCTTAGTATATAGTTATGGCTCAAAAAATTCTTGATGAATTAATGCATGAATTCAATATGCGTGAGTAAATTCACTATTATTATCCCATCTGTGACATCTTCATCCCAAACTATTACAACAGCTTCCAAGTAAGACTTTAAACTTCCCGTCTCTTCTGTCTCCCATCTATGTTACATACCACTCCACTACTGCTCTGAGAACACTGCTTTCATGGCATCCCTCTGCTTAAGACCACCCCTCCCTCACCTCAGCAACTCTTCAGTATGATCCGCAAGGTGTTAACAGATGTTATGTAAGAAGTGTGGTGGGTAAGAAAGTTTGGAAAATACATGATTAGAGAAGTTTGTGTTATTTTACTGTAGAACTTCCAAGTCTTTAATTTACTAATGTACAGTATAAATCTCCTAGAGAAGGATTTAATATTTCCCAGTGTGGGACTACAGAATGAATCCTTTTTCAAGGTGCAGGTCAAGGAAACATACTTTTGTGAATCACACTCCAGGAAATATTAGCCTGCAGAATGGTCCAACACCAATCTTCAAAAGCAGCCACCAGGGCTGTAGGCTAAACACAAACAGAAAACAGTTGTCCTTGCTGCCCTTCCTGCTGCCCTGTCCCATCCTTCTCCCGCATTCTGTGGGTTCTCTTTCTGACCAACAGAGCTCATTAAGTGTCGGAGGGGAGAACCCCTCACACTGCAGATATGTGTACTGGCATATATCTTTGAAAAGAAGGGCCTTTCTGGGTTTTTAACCTAATTTAGTTTTCCTTTAGATCCATAAATAATCTTGTCCTTCAATGAACATATGTTATAGTTTGAATCTTTTGCTCGCATACTGTATCAAGAGTCTTGTAGTAGATACTCTATTTTTAGGTTCACTTTAATAATTAGTATGCACAAATTCAGCAAGATACAGGCCATGCAAAATGTGACATTCCAACTAAAAATTAATCGTGAAAATCATATTAAATAACACAGCTTGGATAGTAAATCTTTCAGGCTCACATTCTGGATAAATGTCTTTACTGGTATAATAATCTTACAAGGTATGTTCACTGTGAATAACAAACTCTCTCTAAATTATATGCCAAACTTTGCAGAAATTTTCTGACTCAATATTTTTTTTGACAGAGTTAAGAAGCACTGTTTCACTGAAATCAATGTATTATTTACTGAAAAGGTCTGAGGAAGGGCTGTGTGTATAAGAACTCAGAAAATGGATCCAAGAGGTATATGCCAGATTTATTTCAGAATACCTGCCTGCCGTGAACTTTTGGGACAGTCTTCACTCATAGTACAAAGTGGTTTTATTTTAGACTATGTATATACCTCCCTCTCCAGGCCTTAACTTAAGTAGGGGTCCTGACTCAAAGATAATCATAGTAAACTTTCATCCTGACACAACTCAAATTCTCTTCACATAAATTCCCACAGTAATTTACATTTAATTTTTAAAAATATTTTATTTATTTATTTGATGCAGAGAGAGAGAGAGAGAGAGATCACAAGAAGGCAGAGAGGCAGGCAGAAAGAGAGGGGGAAGCAGGCTCCCCGCTGAGCAGAGAGCCCGATGCGGGGCTTGATCCCAGGATCCCAGGATCATAACCTGAGCCGAAGGCAGAGGCTTTAACCCACTGAGCCACCCAGGAGCCCCTGTAATTTTCATTTTAAATGAAGAACTTATACATCAATGTCAACAGACATATACCTCTGAACAGAAGGACTTCTCTTATTCTTATCAAAAGACTGCCATTCCTTTCTAGCCTCCAGATACAAAGCTTCCATAACAATTCCAGAGATGCGGAAAAGGACTTCCACACCAAGTCCAGAGATCCTGATTAGTCTCTAGATAACCCTATTCCCCCAGCCAGTGACTGGTTTAGGAATGATATATTCTGGTGGTTTCTCTTTCTTACCAACAGAGATTATTAATGCAAACAAATCTCTAATTACAAATCTGGCCATGATATATGAGGGAATACTGCTCACTTCAGAAGAGATTTTAATAAAAATTTTCTCACTCCTAAGAAAAGAAAAAGCCACAGGAAGACACGTCCACTCTTTTCTCTGGATGCTGTGCCTGGAATGGTACGTGCAGCATTTTACTAAGCTAATCCTGAGGATGGAAGAGTGGTGGACACTGTTAAGTCTCCGACCTACCAACTCAAAGCTGCCCTTCCTCTGGATTTCCTGTTGTATGTAATAATACATTTCTTCATGTTTTAAAGATTTTATTTATTTGAGAGAGAGAGAGAGAGAGAGAGGGAAAGAAAGAGAGAGAAAACATAAGGGGGGAGAAGGTAAGAGGCAGAAGCAGACTCCCCGCAGAGCTGGGAGCCTGATGCGGGACTCGATCAAGGGACTTCAGAATCATGACCTGAGTTGAAGGCAGTCGCTTAACCCACTGAGCCACCCAGGTGCCCTCATTTCTTCATTTTTTAGCCAATTTGGGTTAGGCTTTTACTGTCTGTAGCTGAAAGATCGCTGGGCCAGGAAGGATACTGTGACTTGGACTGTGTGAGCTGAATGAATCAGATTCCCGCTCTTGGGATACGAGGCCTGAGAAGCAAAGAGGGAAGCTGCCAGTTGGTGGTGAAGAACTGAACTGAGAGAGTCTATTAACACAGGGAACTCACAGGAGTCATTAAAAAGGAAAACACAGAGGAAGCCAGCTAGAATAGAGAGAAGAGGGATACAAATATGTGCAGCAAGAAGCGGAGAAGCCATTAGAAAGAACAAGACAGCGCTTTGAAGAAAAAGATAATCTTCGAGTTGGAGTTCCCACACCGCTGAGTGAAGCTTCTCTTGCCACGAGTTGCTATGAGACGGTAGCCCTACAGTGTATCCTCCTCACTCGAGTGAGGCTGGTGTGCATTCTCCGCTATGGAACGAGCCCGTCTTAGGACATGGGAGGGTCTATGGGAAGGGGAAAGTCAAAATAGACCCAAACTGTAAAGTAAAAGGGGCCAAAAATAACAGATGAAAGACGCAAGAACGGCTGCAATGACAGTTAAATGTAAGGTTATACAAGTAAACAACAAGTGAACAAAATGATCGCGTCACCAGTATCTAACAAACTGGCTCCAAAGAGAGAATAAATCATGCATCAAAGATGTTATACACAGAATGGATAAAAAAGATGTGACGTTGTGTGTGTGTACATGTATACACACGACAGAATATTACTCAGCCACCCGAAAAATGAAATCTTATCACTGGCGATAACATGGATGGAGCTAGAGGGGATTATGCTGAGCAAAATAAGTCAATCGGAGAAAGACAATGATCCTATGATTTCACTCATATGTGGAATTTAAGAAACAAAACAGAGAAGCATAGGGGAAGGGAGGGAAAAATAAAGTAAGATGAAAGCACAGAGGGAGACAAACCATAGGATACTCTTAACTACAGGAAACAAACTGAGGGTTGATGGAGCGAGGTGGGTCGGGGGATGGGCTAACAGGTGATGGGCATTAATTAATTGAATTAAAAAAAATAAAGTTCTATACATGGCAAAAAAGTGTCCAGGTGCAGCATTAGATTTTTAAATCCTTTCATGACAAATGTTTACCTTTCATTTATTCTCAAGCTTTTGAAAAAGAATGCAAGGGCTTGATGTTTTCGCTCTGCAAACTCTCCCATCGGGTGCCTCCTTCCTCCACTCACCCCCTTCCACTGAATTTTGCTAGTATTGCCCCATATTAGCCCCGATTACATTTCACCTGGGTTATTGCAAAACTTACCAAGATAATCACTACGGTTCTGGGATCTCCCAATTCCAGTACAAATTAATCTTTCTAAAATAGAACTCTACTTCACTCTTTAAAAATTCTCAATAGGGCGCCTGGGTGGCTCAGTGGGTTAAAGCCTCTGCCTTCAGCTCAGGTCATGATCTCAGGGTCCTGGGATCGAGCCCCCACATCGGGCTCTCTGTTCAGCAGGGAGCCTGCTTCCTCCTCTCTCTCTGCCTGCCTCTCCACCTACTTGTGATCTCTGTCAAATAAATAAATAAAATATTTAATAAAAAAAATTCTCAATAGCTTTTCCATGTTTATGACATTAATTTAGCCCCCATTACTTCTTAGCCCAGTTAACAAACAGAAACTCCATGATACACGGTTTTAACCTATCTTCTATGCCCTTACTATCTTTCTGTATCACCATCTCCTTACTACCCACCTTCCCCTGCCCTTTGCTCCAGTCAGCCTAAACTGCTTTGTTCTCAACATAAACCTCATAATTTTCTAATTCTGTACTTCAGCCCATGCTGTTACCTTCATCTGCAGCTCAGCTCCCCCCACCCCACTCTAAGTTCTCTTCCAACTTAGCAGCCAGCACAAAAGAGTAAGAGATCTTTAGAAAAGAGCAGCATATTCTAATGATTAAAATCAGCATATAAATGG
This sequence comes from Mustela nigripes, assembly GCF_022355385.1. Classification (NCBI taxonomy): domain Eukaryota; kingdom Metazoa; phylum Chordata; class Mammalia; order Carnivora; family Mustelidae; genus Mustela; species Mustela nigripes. The sequence continues at coordinate 97,007,911 of NC_081557.1, forward strand.
ATAAGAGTAGATACAGGGGAAATCACTTTCAGGACTAACAAGTCAGCAATACTCTGCCAAAGCAGAAAGACAGAATTCAGCCAAGATAGGATTTTATCAGCAAGGGCAGCAGTAATCCAAATGCCATTTGAAGGTGTCAATCAGGTAGAAATTCTTTACATAGTTCTTGAAGTTCCAACTCCAATCCACCCCATTCAAAACTCCTGCCTTGCTCTTTAAGGTCTGTCAGAGTTACATGAATAGGTCTCATTTATTTGAACAGAGATGAAAGCAGAAAACCACATCTTACTCAATTTGTAGTCCACAGCACTGCGAACGGTGATTTTAAGTAACAGATGTTCAATAAATATTTGTATAAATTTATTCTTAGGCTGTTAGAGAATAAAAGGGACACTGAAGTTTCCTTTTCTATCTTTAGGTTATCTTTTCTATCTTTAGGTTAAAATAAAACCTGTTTAAAAGGTTTCAACTTCTCTCTCAAGGGGAATTTGAGTTAGCTAACCATCTAGTTTAGAGTATAAAAACAATCAAAATTGTGTTATTACACAGAGGGAGGAATAGAAGTTTCTGAGAAAAGTTAAGCAAGAAAATTGAATGGGAATTGAACTGGGCCACTAGCTTACTAGCAACTCAAGTCAGAGTTTCACAACAAGATTATTTTATTTTATTTGGAAGGCTTGAGTCACTAACAGTAAAGATCATATACTATGTGCAAGGCATGCTGCAAAACAGTATTTCAGATCAGACATTTCAAAATGTTAACAAACCGATTTCAGAAACAAACTGAATGGGTTACTTGGCTCATGAACAACTTGTCCCTCTCTCTTTCCACTAATGAGTTTCTCTAAGAAGAGATAAAGGATGATGACAAGTGCCATGCCAGTCGTCCCCATGGGTGACACACTAGAAACCAGTGAGTTAGACGTACAGAGTGTGTGCAACAAACTAACCTGAAGTCCCCAGATGACCAGGACACAGTGTCCTTCAGTTAATGCCCATCAGCACTGGGTATACTGAATAACACTGCTGGCAGTGCATGGGACATATGGACACATTCAGGCTGATAACCATTCTTGGTAAAGTGGAAAATAACACGTTCTCTAATAAGTGAATAACTAAAGCTATGAATAACAGAGAAATGGTTAAAAGCATGTATTTTTTAGCTGACTATCTGGGTCCATAAAAGCACAATCTTAGCTCAAAACTGTAATCATCAATGTTAGAGAGTCAATTCTCTCGATTCCTTGATAAACATTTATAGGATATTTACAATCTGCTGAAGGCTTAGGAATCTGCCAGGTACTAGAAATACAAGCATAAATAAGAAACATTTGTTGCCCCCAAGGAGTTTAATCTAGTAGGAGAGACAGATCTAGAAGTATGTAATTACAAAAACGGCAGGAAGAGCATTGAGAGAGAGGAAGAGGCCATTAAGGGAACACAGAGAAGTGACCTCTGCCTGACCTACCTGGCACAAGGGAGTCGTGAGAGGATTTTCAGGCCACTGTTCCTTCATAACACCTAGCACACTATCACAATCATCACTGTCCTCAAAAGCCCCTGTATAACACAGCTGAAAGTGCCAGCAGCAGATTGCCCACGTGGAGTTTAAGCAATAGTTAATATAAAAGAGAAAAATGAAGAAATTGCTGATATCCCCTGACTTATATAAAGAAGATGTCAGAGGCTACTGGCAGATAAGGTGACCAAAGCAAGAAAAAGATTTTTAATCTAAATATTTAAGTAAAAAAAGCCTTAAAGATGCCCTGTGCCTCGTGTACCATTCATTGTACGGTGTGTATGTGTGTACTCACTTTATACATATATGAAGGATCCATCGATAAAGCTAACAGTTTGCTGCACTGCAGAATGTTTTAAGTATTCTGATTAAATTTTTTCTCTCATTAAAAATTCTCTCAAAGGAATTGGTATTCTGGAATCAGATTTCATACTCATAATTATCTTCTAAAACTTTCGCATCTTTAGTGGGAAAAAAACAAAAACAAAAACAGAAACGGTTCTTACCTGGGGACACATACTTCACCACATGCAAAGCATAAAGTTATATTCTCCATGAGGTTTTTGTACTTTACTCCTCTAAAAATGTGAAGCTGATGGGTGTACAGATTCTTAATAAGACACTACAGATGGACATGGTTAGTGAAACATGGTTTCAGACTGAGGAGAAGAGGCAGTTGATGACAAGCAGAAAAATGTACAGTTCTCACTTGTATTTAGGTGTGGGGAATGAATTTAAAAGCTACTTGAGATGCCTGTCTTAGAACTGTAAAACAATGCATAAAGAAGTTCTTCAATACTGATTAAACATAGTGTAATACTCAAGAATTTACCTTTTACTTGAAATAACTTGCAACTGAATTTTTATATAGATAGAAGTATAAACAGGGGACTATATGATAAAAATCACACAACTCGGTCAAGAAGTAAGAAAAAGAAGTATGTAGTTAGTACCTATTTTGGTGACAATGGCCAAATACTGTTTGAATAATAATGACTCAAATCCTGGAGCATTCTTATCGCAGACAGTAAAAACCTGCAGTGCAGGAGATCATACATCAGTCAGATATTCCAACAAATGAATGAAATATTTATCAAAGAAAAGGAAACCAGCTCCTACAAGCCTGACATCTAAGTTTCTTCTTTCCTTTTTGTTTTTCCATAAAAATTCACCCTATCATTAGAGCCTCTGAGAGTTTTTCCTCCTCTTTAAACATGTTTATTCTGTACTGGAAAACACCGAAATAACAAAGCAGAGAATAATAAAATCATTGTTATGGGGAAGATATTCACTGACATAAGCTTTATCACAATCATGTTTTACCCTAACAATTTCTATATTTGCTTTCCCCACAGTTTTCTTTTCAAAAATTTTTTTATTTTTTTAAAAGATTTTATTTATTTATTTGAGAGAGAGAGAGAGAGAGAGAGCATGAGAGGGGAGAAGGTCAGAGGGAGAAGCAGACTCCTCATGGAGCTGGGAGCCTGATGTGGGCTCGATTCCAGAACTCCAGGATCATGACCTGAGCTGAAGGCAGTTGCTAAACCAACTGAGCCACCCGGGTGCCCTGTTTCAAATTTTTAAACATGGATTAACTTCAGAATTCTAGAACATACTCGTGCCAAAGGATGACTAACCAAAAAAATGGAATAAAGCAAAGTGATCCTAAAATTACTAGTGGAACAATCTTATACCAGCGTTGAAACTGGATCAAAGCTATTTTCTGATATGATTCTTTAGTATCAATCTGTATCCTGCTGCGACAATTGACCATTTCTCACTGTTTTAAGTTCTTAGAAAGCTTCTGTGCAAGGCCATATGCACATTCATGTCTGTGTCCAATCTGGTCTCCATCCTGTGAGGACAAGCCTCCATTAAACCACTGTTAGATTTTCTCTGAAAATGCCAATTCTCTTTCCCAATACCCTTCTTATTGGATTTTCTTTTTTCTCCTGCTATTGGAACAATTCTTCTAGGGCAGAGGAAAGATGGTACCAGTGCTGAGGCTTAAGTTACTGAGCTTTTCTGAGCTGAAGAGGAAAACGGAGAGGCTGCTTTTCTTTGTCTACGGTTCCCAGAATGATTGAAGGACCTCCACTAACGGTCTTTTCAGAATAGAAATAACAATGTCTTTCCCTATTACCTCTATAGTAATAGAGGTCTCCTGTCTCCTGTCTGTTACGCTTTTGGAGTGGCCCTTCTGGTGGAGGGAAAGGGTAGCTGGTCCAGGGCTGATGTTCAAGTTACTGAGCCTTCTAACAGTTTTGCTAAGCAGGTGAAAAGAGAGACTGCTGTGTCTTCCTGGAAATTTTCTTCTTGGGGCATCTGGAAAGACTCAGGATTCAATACTGGGTTAAAATAAAGTTCAATGATTGGTTCATGGAAGCCAAGTCAGAGCTTGAGGCTCCTCCTTGGATCTGTGGGTCTAGATAGGAAGGTGATGCTCAAGGCTCTCAAATAGCTAAAATCTGGCCCAGGCTCAGTTTGAGTCTTCTAAGAGTTTTAAAAGAAAAAAGTGAGATAATTTGACAATTATTAAGCATCTCTACATACTAGAGACTGGGCTAAGAGATGGGGACACAACATGAGTAAAATAGGATATTTAGTCTCAAGAACCCAGTTGAATGAAAGAGAAAGATAAAATGTTTCACAATAGCCAAACTATGGAAAGAGCCTAGATGTCCATCAACAGAAGAACGGATAAAGAAGATGTGGATAAAGAAGAATGGAAAACTATGAAGCTATCAAAAAACCCGAAATCTTGCCATTTGCAATGACGTGGGTAGAACCAGAGGCTATTATGATAAGTGAAAATAAGTCAATCAGAGGAAGACAATTATCATATGATCTCTCTGATATGAAGAATTTGAGAGGCAGGGTAGGGGATTATGGGAGGTAGGGAGGGAAAAAAATGAAATAAGATGGGATCAGGAGGGAGAAAACCATGGGAGACTCTTTATCTCAGGAAACAAACTGAGGGTTGCTAGGGTTGTGGGGTAGGGAGAGAGTGGCTGGGTTATGGACATTGGGGAGGGTAGGTGCTATGGTGAGTGCTGTGAAATGTATAAGCCTGACGATTCACAGACCTGTACCCCTGGGGCAAATATCACATTATATATTAATAATTTTTTTAAAAAGATAGACAGTCATCACATGCCAAACTGTTGTTCCTAGATGCAGTCTTCAAAATAAACAGAAGCTATCTTACTATTTAGAAAAAAATGTTTCATTATTATGATACAGCTGTGAGCAGTGTTAACAGAACAGGAAAAGTTAGCACCCAACTCCTCCATCTACTGGGAGCTTCCTTTTTTTCTAAAGCACTATCCGAATCCCTTAAACTTCAGTCTTCCAAGTCCTCTATTATTACAACCCATGTTTTCCAATATTACAAATATTGCCTTTCCACAGGAAATCATGGAAGTGTGAATAAGTTCCCTATCATTCCTAATATCAGTAATATTCTTCTACCTATCCATCATTCTTTACTATTATCTTTACATACTTAAACTATGTAGCAACTGAGTAGAGTACAGGGGTTCTCACAGGTGAGCGTTCATAAAAATCACATTGGGAAGCTTGCTAAAAACGCTGAGCTTTGGATCCTATTCCTAAGAAATCTGATTCAGCAGGTCTGGTCTGGTATGGGACCTAGAGATCTTTTTATATAGTTACCCAATGTAATTTTGATGTCTGTGGTCTATAAAATATACTTTGAGAAACATTATTGTAATGGTTAAGAGCATGGGTTTTTTTAGTCAAGACTTGAGTTTCAATCCTATCCTTTTCATTAACTATGTTACCATGGACAAATTTATTTTGCCACTGAGTCACCCTTTCCACCTCTATACGGGGATAATGATAACACATCCAACCATGTGAGGTTTAAATGGGAGAGGACATACAAGACAGGTAGTAAGGGTCTGGGACATGGTAATTATTCAATAAATGTGATCGTTACTAGCATATTAACAATAACTTAGAAACTAGCTTTCTAATCAAGATCATCTGAATCTGGTTGGTTCTCTCTCTCCAAGCACTTGTATTAGTTAGATACCCTATTATACAAATTCAAATTACTCTCATTCACATCTAAGTGGTTTGTATTTTTCATGATAACTTGTGTAAAAGTGCAGCAGTGAGCCAAAGGCAGCACATAGTCCCAAGATGATATTCATGACATACTGTCTATCACAAGGATTCTTGGCAAAACCGCAAACTAGGAGATTTGATTTTGGTGCTCTACCAATTTCTTTAATTCATTCCTTCCTGAATCTCCCCCACATATGAGTGACCCACTGACTGTAAAGATGTTAAAGTCAGAAATGATTAACTTTGGCTATAGCTTCCTAGCCAACAATTTCCCATACATTTTGTGTCTCCAAGGACAAAATTTTAAATTATATATGTTTTCTTTGTTACCTCAGGATTTTATTACATTGCTTTATATATGTATAAATACACATTGTTTTATATATGTAAAAGTCAATGTATATGCACATGTACACATAAAAATACTTACCACTTTTATTACTGTATGTTTTTCTGTATTTACTCAATAAAAAGGACAGATTTTTAAAGGAAGTGTCTAGATAAGATCTTAGAAACATCTATGAATCAACTACAATCATAAAGTTATATGGGATACATATTTGTATAAAAAGCTGATCCTGGCTCTTTGGTATAGCTAATAATTAGTCTTATGTAGCACTTTTGTAATGCTTCTGGAGTAGCAAATTATTTCCATTAAAATTATCAGTCCATATACCTCAACATAATAAAGGCCATATATAAAAAAAAACCCAGAGCTAACACCATACTCCAAGGTAAAAAACAGAGCATTTTCTCTAAATTCAGGAAAAGGACAAGCATGTCTACTCTGTAGTAGTACTAGTACTAGTACTATGTGTTATTCAACATAGTACTGGAAGTCCTAGCGACAGCAATCAAATGAGAAAAAGAATTAGAGGTACCTATACTGGTAAAGAAGAAGTTAAACTGTCAGTATTTGCAGATAACATGATACCACACATAGAAAATCTTAAATACTCCACCAAAAAACTACTAGAATACATGAAGTCAGTAAAGTTGCAGGATGCAAAATCAACACCCAGAAATTGGAAGTGTTTCTGTACATTAATAATGAAGTAGTAGAAAGAGAAAATTAAGAAAACACCACTATTTATACTTATACCAAAAGAATGAAATACCCAGGAATAAACTTCACCAAAGAGATGAAGGATATGTACTCTGAAAGCCATAAAGCAGTAATGAAAGAAATTGAAGATGACACAAACAAATGGAAAGACAGTCCATGTTCATGGATTGGAAGAATATGGTTAAAATGTCCATACTATCCAGCGTAATCTACAGATTCAATACAATCCCTAACTGAAATACCAATAGCATTTGCATTTTTCACAGAACTAGAACAAATAATCCTCAAATTTGTATGTAACTACAAAACCCTGAACAGAAAGCAAACTTGAGAAAGAAGAACAAAGGTGGATGTATCATAATTCCAGATTTCAAGACACACTACAAAGCTATAGTAGTCAAAACAATATGGTACTGGCAAAAAAAAAAAAAAAAAAAAAGAAAGAAAGACAGACCCAAAGATCAACAGAACAGAACAGAGGGCCCAAAAATAGACTAATGTTTAAATGGTCAATTAACATACTGCAAGAGAGCAAGAACATACAATGGTGGAAAGACAGTTTCTTCCACAAATACTTCTGGGAAAAATGGACAGCTACATACAAAAGAATGAAACTCGACAACTTTCTAAAACCGTACACAAAAATAAACTCAGAATGAATTAAAGACCTATATGTGAGACCCGAAACCATAAAAATCCTAACAGAGAGTTGCAGGCAGTAATTTTTCTGACATTGGCAGCAGCAATATTTTTCTAGATCTGCTTTCTTTGACCAAGGGTAATAAAAGCCAAAATACACTATTGGGACTATACCAAATAAAAAGATTTTGCACAGCAAAGGAAACCAACAAAAACCAAAAAGGCAACCTACTGAATGGGAGAAGATATTTGTAAATAATATATCTGATAAGGAGTTAATATCCAAAATACATTTTTAAAAAATGGATACAATTCAACACCAGAAAACCAAACAATGCAATTAAAAAGTAGGCAGATGACCCGAATAGACGCTCTTTCAAGGAAGACATCCAGATGGCCAACAGACAAGAAAATCGCTCAACATCACTCATCATCAGGGAAATGCAAATCAAAACCACCAAGAGAGGGGCGCCTGGGTGGCTCAGTGGGTTAAAGCCTCTGCCCTTGGCTCAGGTCAGGGATCAAGCCCCACATCGGGCTCTCTGCTCAGCAGGGAGCCTGCATCCTCCTCTCTCTGCCTGTTTCTCTGCCTACTTGTGATCTCTGTCTGTCAAATAAATAAATAAAATCTTAAAAAAAAAAAAAACCACCAAGAGATAGTCTCTTACACCTGTGAGAATGGCTAAAATTAAAAATAATGAATAACAAGTAGTGGTGAGCATATGGAGAAAAAGAAATGCTTGTGCACAAAAAGCAATGTAAAATGATCTAGCCACTGTGAAAAACAGTATAGTGTTTCCTCAAAAAATTAAAAATAGAGTTACCGTGTGACACAGTAATTCTACTGTTGGGTTCACCCAAAGGAATTGGAAATGTTAATTTGAAAAGATCTATACACCCATGTGTTTTCTGTACCACTAATTACAATAGGCATGGAAGAAACCTAAGTGTCCATCAATAAGATGAATGAATAAAGATGTGGTGACACACACACACACGCACCCAAATCACATACACTGCAATATTATGCAGCCATCAAAATGGACGAGACTGTGCCATTTGCAGCAACATGGATAGAGGTAGAAGGTGTAACGCTAAGTGAAATAAGTCAGACCAAGAAAGACAGATACTATATGATTTCACTCATATGTGGAGTATAAAAAAACCCCAAATGCATAAATAAACAAAAAGCATAATCAGACCTATAAATACAGAGAACAAACTGATGGGTGCCAGAGGGGAAGAGGGTGGCAGATGGGCAAAATGGGTGAAAGGGAGCGGAAGAGACAGGCTTCCAGTTATGGAACGAATAAATCATGGTAATAAAAGCCACAGCATAGGAAGTATAGTCCATGATATTGTAATAGCATTGTACAGTGACAGATGGTAGCTATAGTCATGGTGAGCACAGCCTAACATGTACACCTAAAACTCAGGTAACATTGTGTGTCCACTATACTCAAGAAAATAAATAAAAAGTAAAAGTATCAGTCCATGAAAAGAAAGCTACAGAGCCTGGGAAGCCATCCTAGCTGGGGCAACATACTTACCCACTGACAAAGCCAAAATCAGAACTTAACTATACTGAAACAAATTAATCAAACTAAAGTGTCTGTCATATTATAGGTGTTTAATGCCTATCTGTTGAATGAATGACTGAATATACAGTGAATGGTTACCTTTATATACATCAACTAGACTAAAAAGAAATAAGTACATTGTTTTAAATTTATTTATATTTATTATTTTTAAATGCATTTTTAATTTTTATTTTTTAAAAGATTTACTTATTTATTTGAAAGAGAAGAGAGAGAGAGAGAAAGCATGCACACATGACTGGGGTGAGGGGCAGACCAAGAGAGAGAATCAGGCTCCCAGGACCCTGGGATCATGACCCAAGCTGAAAGCAGACACTTCACCTACTGAGACACCCAGATTCCCTTAAATGAAGTTTTTTAATCTAAAACTAAAAACAAGCAAGTTTCCCTTAAAACTCAGTTAAGTCTTACCTAATTCTTACAGATCTCTACGTGTATAACTCAAAGTTAAATTACCTTTATTTAATTTTACTTAAGTGAATTAAAAACCAATCTTCCTTGCAAATGGTATGTGAAGTATTAAGTGTTTCAGTAAAGAATATGTAACTTAACAATACTGTAAATCCAGCCTGAACTCAGAAGGGTTAACAAATGTAGTGATCTGAAGGGGCACCTGCACCCCAATATTTATAGCAGCAATGTTTACAATGGCCAAACTATTGAAAAAGCTCAGATATCCCAGATGAATGGATAAAGAAGATGTGGTGTAAATACACAATGGAATACTACTCAGCCATCCAAAAAAAAATAAAGAAAGAAAAAGAAATCTTGCCATTTGCAAAAACATGGATTGAACTAGAGGGCATTACACTAAGTAAAATATGTCCATCAGAGAAAGGTAATTATCTTATGATCTCACTCATATGTGGAATGTAAGAAGCGAAACAGAGGATCATAGGGGAAGGGAGGGGAAAATGAAACAAGACTAAATCAGAGAGGGAGACAAACCATAAGAGACTCTTAACCACAGGAAACAAACAGAGGATTGCTGGAGAGGAGGAAGGTGAGGGGGGCATGGGTAATGGACATTAAGGAGGGCACATGATGTAATAAGTACTGGATGTTATATAAGAGAGATGAATCATTAGACTCTACCTCTGAAACTAATAATACACTATATGTTAAAAAAATGCAAAAAGAACCCCAAAGGAGGTCCTCTAAAAGCAGCAAAAATCAATTTTTACATATAAAATCAAGACAGAAAACACTTTTCCTCTATGCTGAAACTCATAATGGAACAGCAGTATTTCCAGAAGACTGACACTACCACCAACCAGCTATATTATTAGGTAAACATAAAAGTACAGCTCACTTTGGTTTCAGCTCTATTGAATACAACCTTGCTTTCAGCTTTTTTCCTTTTTCCCTTTCATTTAACTTATATAATTTTATGAAAGGAAGTTTTCCTATTTTAAACATCAAATAACCTAGGAAAAAAACCAAGCAACATGGTCAATTACGGTAACTATAATAGTAATTTGTATTTTGAGGTTTGAATCACTGGAGATCTGAATAGAAAAAAATGGAAGATGTTGAAAATGATTATTTAAGATGATAAAAAAAAATGGTTATAATATTTTTTTATCTTGATGCCTAAACTTGACTTTCCCCAAACTAATAATTATGCCAAAGATGTTAGAACTCTACTAGAGCATTTTATTATTATAATTTTTATAACAGGCATACAACAAATATTTTGAAAATGATAAGCAAGAACCATTTCTGCTTTTTAGGAGAATGCTTTTTCATAAGAGCTTTTCTTACTGAATTCAAAATTCTCTCAAGGTCTTCAAGAACAATTAGGGTATATAACTACTGATAGTCACATGTTTCTACAAAGATCAGAGATCTTCTATTTGTTCAGAAAGTTCCCAACAGAGATAGTTAAACCAAATCATGACTTGAAATTTGGTTGTTTAGAAAAGCCAAAGAAAACGATAATTCATTGCTAAAGCTAAGGTTTAAATTATATCTAAATTAAGGATATTAAACGATAGCTGATTAGCATATTGATATAAAGTATGTAAATCTAATCCAATGTTTTATGGGGAAAGGATCTACAGTCAAGCAGTAAAGCTTCCAAGACTAAAGAACTGTTTAATGTTGAGAAAATACTACATTTGCTTATGCCTTGAATTAGTGTTTATTAATAAAGCACTACATTATATTTTCCTGCCTCTCTTCATTCTGGATCAATTCTGGATATGCAAAGATTTATGAGTGTTCCTAGAATAGTTAATTTTTGGGGGGGGGGTTGAAAGAGCTACTCTGGAGAAAGATCTTGTTAGCTAGGAAAAAGCGATGTTAAAAGAAATACTAGAAATATCTGCCTTCTATGCGTCCACCACCCCCATGACGCCACTACTACTACCACCGCCTCTGCCATCATCACTTACCATCACTGGACTCCCAACTGGCACAACAAACCAGAGGTAGATAGATGTCAGAACTACAACTGCATTGTCCTTTGTCATTTAGGAAATATGCTCACATACACTATATCGCTTACTCCAAAGGAATGAATGTGTCCGGTCATTCCTTATTAGGTTACATCAGCAAGCCACCAGTAGATGATACCGCAGATGATATAATTTCTTAAGTACATAAATGGGGTTAGGATAATTACATGGGTCTCCTGATTCCTAGTTAAGTGACTTTTCCACTATAAACTCCAAGTATTCAAATACATTCACTCAGTTACCTGTGGTTATCTCAGTAGATGTTAACTGATCTGGGAAAAAATAATTTGTGATATACTTGTAATAACAATATGTTATTTCAGAGCACAGTGGTGACCAGCTAAAGTGTATGGTATATGATTAGCAGATTCAAAGTCAGTATAGACAGATACATGGAATATGTGCAAGGATCAACAAAATGCTGTACTCACAGATGGAGAGACAAATGCGCAGAAAAAAGAATGGAACTATGTGACACTATCCTAACCAGTTGCAGCATGCTGAAATATAATAGGCACTAGAACACGGGAACTGACAAGCTACATAACATATCAATTACACAATATGTGTAGCCTGACAGAATTTAGGGAAGAGTAAAAAGTATTCATTTTTCTGACTACCAATTCAAGAATACAAACACTGACAGGAAGATTATAATTGGTAAACAAGACATATATTCCAGCAATAGGATGTACTTGTCACAGCCTCCCGTCTAGTTGGGACTGTCTCCAAAACATCTACACTCTAAAATGTCTTCTGAACTTAAACTGTAGAACTATCTCATATTTTCCCAAATGAAAATATACTTATTTTCTCCAATAGTAAAAGCTGTGCATACTTCCTGTGAAAAAACTTCAAACACAGAAACACAAAGTACAAATGAAAGCCCCAATCCCACCCCTCAGACACGACTGGACAGCTCAATTCAGATTTTCTAAACCTTTCCCTATGAAAATATGCATTTATAATGAAACACTGTATATTTGTCATATAAAGATTTCCTATCAATAAATAAACCACATATTATATACACAAACTGCTTTAAATACTAAGCACTATTAAGTAGAAATTACTTGAAAACCTAAATGCAATCATACCATACATAGAATTTTTGCAATTTATTTTTCTTAACAATTTATTTCTTAACTTTACTGAATCTCTATTCTAAGGGCAATTCTTTCATAGTTACATTTGACTCAGAAAGAGAAATTTCATTTACTATATAATTTACTTATTTTTTACTTATTTATATTTATATATTTATATGTATTTTATATATAAATATTATACATTTATATATTTTACTTATTTATATTTACTTATACTATATCATTTATCATCAAATATCATTTACTATATATACAAATAGAAAAAAAAATTTTTAAGACTCTAGACTTATTTCACCTACAGTCCCAAAGAAAGTAAAATAAAATTGCTTCATTACCCAAAGGGAATATCTTGACTATCTAACATATAGTTTTGACTAACTGCATATGACATAAGTTTAGTTTTCAAGTGAAAAAAATCTGACTGATGAAGATTTAATTTGTCATATGTCTAGAAGGCAATCTGTAACAAAAGCTTGAATGTTTGGCCAAGAAATTTTATTTCTAGTCACTTATCTTAAAGAATTAAAAACATATTCAAAGATTTAGTTTCAAAGACATTCATGGTAATGTTTATAATAATAGAAGAGATTTAAATGTTCATCTGCAAAGAACTGGTTAAACACATTATGTTTAATTGATGGATTACTACATAGTGACTTAAAATAATTTTACAGAAATATATTTATTAGCCCAAAATGTTTTCTTGTTCTATGGGAGGAGGTGAAGTGGGTACAAAAGTGTATTTCTTAGAAAGTTAAATATATACCTATCGTATGATCCAGCCACTTCGTTCCTAAGTATTCAATCAAGAGAAAAGTTAAGTATATATTTATACACAGATTTGTATATTACTGTTTGTAGCAATTTTATTTGTAATAGCCAGAAACTGGAAACAAACCCAACATCCATTAACAGGTGAACAGGTAAACAAATTGTGATATCCAAACAAGGGGATACAACTCAGCATTGAAAGGAATGTATGTAACACTGTAGATGAATCTCAAAATAATTATGCTGACTGAAAGAAAGCAATTGGATAAAAATGAAAGTACATACTACATATAATTCCATTTATATAAAATTCTAGAATTCTAGAGGTTAATTGGTAGTGGCAGTGAATCAGTGGTTGCCTAGGGGTGAGGGAATGAGAAGGGACAGGCTAGAGGGAAGGACTACAAAGGGGTATGAGGAAGCTTAAGGTATGTCAACTGTACCTCAATAAAGCCATCAAATAACACACTCACACACACGAAGTAACATTTGAACATTTCCAGCATCCCAGATGCACATCTCCCACTTTCCCCTGAAAAATCACAACTTCCTCCCTCTTCTCAGAGATAACCCAATCCTGTTCTTTTTTTAAGAGAGTAATTATACTAAGGAGGTATCCCCAAACAATACAGCTTAGTTTTTACATATTTGGGGGTTTTATGTAAATAGAATGTGTTCTTCTAGGAGTTTTCTTTCCCTCAGTAACATATTTTTAAGAGTCATTCATAGAGTGTAGTGCATTGCTTTCTTTACTGCTGAGAGCAATAAAGGTGCTGTTGGAGCACCCGGGTGACTCAGATGTCAAGCATCTGCCATTGACTCAGGTCTTCATCTGCAGGTCCTGGGATCAATCCCCACCTTCACCCGTACCTTTTACATACTTTCCAAAATTTCTTCAATAAACATATTACTTTGTCAAACATAAAAGATAAACTTAAAAATATATAGTATCAATGAAAAAGAAGGAACTACTGACACATACAGTAACATGAATGGATCTCATCAATGGAAGGTCGAGTAAAAGAAGTGGAAACAAAAGAGTATTATTCTATTTATCTGAAAATCAAAAATAAGCAAAAGTAATCTATGGTAACTCTTGGGATTCTGACTGTGAGGAAACTTTCTAGAGTGAAGGAAATGTTCTCTATTCTTAGGAGAAATCTACCTAACAAGACCCATACGCAGAAAATTCATCAAGTTCATCAAGCTATAAATTTAAGATTATGCACTTTTTGTATATAAATTACACTTCAATTTAAAAAAAGGAAAACCATGTAAATGAATGACTAGATAGGAACAGAAAATGAAAAGTTTTATGAATTTCTAATTTTCTATAACCATGCTATCTGTACTCTAAGTAAACCCTAGAGGTTCAGTCAGTTTTTAAGTGTGTTAGTAAATAAAGCAGTGTTAGATGTAACTCAAATTCCTTGCACTACATAGAAAAGCAAAATCTTCTTGTGACAGTTTGAGTCTTTTCACTGTCCTCTTCCTCCTATTTCTTCACATTTTTCAGCCCAAGACATATTGTACACTTAGGATAAAAGTTTGAAAATAAACTAAGAGGTGAATGTGTAGCAGAGCTTTTCTCATTCCAAACAAATTTGAATTTTCTGAAATCAATGATAATAATACTGCTCTTAGCAAGACAAATGCTGACAGCAGTCATTTAGAAAAAGAGAAACATGCCATGTGGCCAATATGTTAGGAAAAATGTTTCCCCCTTTCTCAGTTCCTTTTGGGAAAATGGTATTTTCTATATGTGTTTGACACTGCAGCAGACATATAGGTTTTAGATATATGCCTTACTATAATGCTGATGGGTTTTTTGGGGGTTCACAAGGTACTTGTCCACTTTTTGTCAGTCAATAAAGTCAGTATTCAAAAATTATTAGTTCACTATCAAAAAGTTGTTACCAAAAAATAAAATCTACTTACACATTTGGAACGACTGCTTGATTACTCTCCATTTCAAAATACAGTACACCTTCAAAACAGCAAGTCTTGGTCACTCAGCTGAGCGCCTACCATGTGTGCCAGACACTTTAATGGGTAATGAGGATAGAGAAAATGAATGAGATACAGATCCTGCCCTTGAGAAAATCACAGTGGAGTAGGAAAAAGATACATAACCTGATAATGGTACTTTACAGCAGACAAAACAAGAGAATGTGAATGAATTAGCTTTAGATTAAATTGGCAACTGTGCGCAGGACAGATTGATAAGGGAAATACTGGAGGCAAGAGAGCACTTGGAATGCTAATCGTGAGTCCAAAGTGAATTAATAAGGAACTAAATGAAATATAAAAGCCAGAAATGAGAAATATTTCTAAGAAAAAAAACCCGTAAGACTAGGCGATGAACCAGATAAAAACAGGAAGGAGGAGGGGTAGAAGATATGCAGTGGCAATACGCACGGTCAAACTGGTGACAGAACTCTAGACACAGAAGAGCTTACTTAGAGGAAGAGAAGGTAATGTGCTCGGCTTTGTCATTTATTTTCCAAGTATCAAGGCAGAAAGTAAGAATCTCAAGTTCAGGCTAATGTAAAGGCTCAGGTCAAAGATTTGAGAATCATCTTCCTAAAGGCAGTAAAGCTTTCGGATCACAGTTGGCGAATACACAGAACTCTCTTACAGGACAGGAAAATGAGAAAGCTAGACAAGTTGTAAAAGCAGGAACAGAAACATGTCACAGAAACATGTCACAGAAGAAAATTTCCAAGAAAAAGTGCTTGCTGAGTGTCAAGTTGCTGCAGTGAAGACAAAGAATGAGGACTAAAAAGCAGCAGATCTGGCCATTAGATCATTGGTGACCTTTAACAGATGCTATATGGCCACAGAGTTTGTAACTCTACACTCTGCAAATATTACCACTGCTTGTTAATGATTGCTTATTGCTTTCTGACTTTCTACAGAACTTTTCTTGTACTTTCTAATAGCACTTACCAAATACCCTATTATACCATAGTTGTATCTTTGATTCTCCCTTTAGGGAGTACCCTCACCCTCAAATACCTAGAGAATTTTTCTTGAAGAGCCAAACAAATGACTCACAATGGGTCATTTGTTTGGGTCTTCAAGCCAAACAACCTTACCAATGATATTTAATGAAACACTGATATTTAATGAAAAGCAAATCTATTACAAAATGGCTGAACATAGACAGGGTCAAAGAGATTATTCTGGCTATGTCAAGATGGCAGACTGAGAACTGGCTGGTTTTCCCTTCCTACATCGAATCCTGGAAAAGGCAGAAAGTTTTTTTAGTAGTCATACAAGAGAAAAGGAAATGAAGGGTTAGACACTGGGAATAATTCTGTGATGTACAACGACCAAACCAAATTAAGGAGGAAAATCATCGGCTAAGATCAACAGGGATCTTAAGGGGTAACAAAGAAAGCCAACAGCGCTACCAGTGTTCCATGCCCAAAGGTCGAATTCAATAGGGAAAAATCAACAGGGTTACTAGATGGAAAACCACCGTGGGTATATCCAAGTCAAACCAGCGCATGTTCATCCCCTGCCCAGTACCTCTGGGCAGTGACAGGGAATATGACCCCAGCAGGGAGTAATGTGTACAAGATCTTAAAGAGACAGGGCAGTGTCCTGGCTGGCTGATGACACCTGGAAAAGAGGGAAGCATTCATTCCCAAATCAGTCACCAGGATGTCTAGTTCAGAAATATTTTCTACTTGCTCCTTTATTTTCACTGAAAATCAAGTGAAAACTCCAATGTCAGGTATTAGTCCTCTTCCCAAGTGGGATGCATTAACAGATACAGGAGAAAGTCTAACCAGAAATTTCAATTACAAAAATGCTTATCCAATCACAGAATGAGAGCAAACTCTAGAGGAATGTAAATCTCATTCAGCATAGAACATAGGCTCAACAAATGAAGAACACACCCAAAGAGGAGTACAATCAGAGTAGGATTTTAAAACAGGTATGTTGACTTCTGGTTCTAGCCAGATTGTAGTAACAGGAGCCAGATGTACCCTTCATTTAAACTGGCCAAA
Organism: Mustela nigripes; assembly: GCF_022355385.1. Taxonomy (NCBI): domain Eukaryota; kingdom Metazoa; phylum Chordata; class Mammalia; order Carnivora; family Mustelidae; genus Mustela; species Mustela nigripes. The sequence continues at coordinate 97,025,183 of NC_081557.1, forward strand.
ACAGCTCAGACACTGGACAACAGGCAACATAGGACTGAGATCCTTGAGTGAGGTGAAACTCGTGAGGAGAGGCCTATGATCCGGCCTTCTGTCTGGAGAAGCACTGTGCACTTCCCAGCAGGGACAGATTGCCCGCGCAGAGTACAGCTGGCTTGTTGAGTAGAGGAGAAGGAATTAGAATTAGAAGACTGAGATTGCTGGAAGATGTGGAGCAAAGTTCTGAAGAGAAGGGAGCTATGCAGGAAAAAAAGCTTACAGACCTGCATGGGGTGTCAAGTCTTTTGTACATACTTTTGTACTTTTGCACAGGATACAATCCTACTAGGCTGGGCAAAGAATAACTCGAGTGCCGTAGCTGAATGGTTTCCAGAGCTCAGAGTGTGCTGAGAATTATTCACATTCCCACCAGTCAAAGTGGAGGGTTCTCACTGATCATTCAAAGCATTTAGTAGAGATCTTAGAAGGATCATACCTTAGTAGTGAGGCTAACCTATCTCTAGTGTAAAGGTTATATTCTCATGCCAACCTTAACAAAACTTGAAAGGATTAAACAACTCTAACTGTTTACCAAAGCTCAACACTCTTAAAAGGAAAACAAAATCCAGAAACAACCGTCTAAAGTTCACAATGTCCAGCATCCAATAAAAAAAAGTATTAGACATACCAACAAGCAGGAAAATGTAACCAATAAACCAGGAGAAAAACAGACAATAGAAACAGATTCAGATGGAATTACCAGACAATAACATAAAAGTTATTATACTGATACTCAAATATTTATTTATTTTTAAAATTTATTTTTGAAGATTTTATTTATTTATTTGAGAGAGAGAGAGACACAGTGAGAGAGGGAACAGAAGCCAGGGGAGTGGGAGAGGGAGAGAAGCAGGCTTCCCGCTGAGCAGGAAGCCCAATGTTGGGCTTGATCCCAGGACCCTGGGATCGTGACCTAAGTCAAAGACAGATGCTCAACGAATGAGCCACCCAAGCTCATATTGATATGAGCCTGATATTTAAATATTTAAAGGAAACGTGGTGATGAGAAAAAAGTATCTAGAGATAAATATATATTTAATATCTTCCCAGAAATAAGGGAATATGGCACATCTAAGAAAAACAGAAAATGGGAAAAAGAACCAATTCAATGAGAGAACTTGGAAACCAAAAAAATCTAACTGTTGAAATATAAACCTCAATCAACTTGAGAAACTTGAAGTCTCAGCAGTGGAAAGAAAACACTTTGAATTAACAGGATTCACCCAGAAGCTACCAAGGACTTTGAAACTGATGGTATAAAGAACTCTGAAAGTTGGTGTTAGTAAAGGTAAAATAAGGGTGATCAGTTGAAGGTGCTTTTTTTTTTTTTTTTTTAATCTGAGATAGAGAGAGAGTACATGAGTGGGAGAGACAATCTGAAGCAGATTCCACTCTGAGCCCAGGGCCTGACGCAAGGCTCGATGCCACGACTGTGAGATCACAACCTAAGCTGAAACCAAGTCGGATGCTTAACCGACTGAGCCACCCAGGCGCCCCAGCTGAAGGTGTTTAAGAAGCAATTCGGTCCTGACATCTCACCTCTCCTTCTATGTAACTGGATGAATGCCCTGACTTCTACTCCAGGAGAAATCTGGAGGCTTAGTCTCTACTTTCTACAGAACGGTTTCTTTCTCTCTAAAAACACAGGGTTTCTAGAGGTACGGCACTGTTGAAGACAGGGATACCACACTGAAAACAGGGAGTTTAAGCAAACATTTGCATCCTGGATACTGACATCCTCAGCCTTTCCTTCCTCCGAAGCCAAAACTATGGCACTCAGGCCTTTAGCTTTTCAGAAGAAGACTGCTAGAATATTCTCTTGCGACTCTGTCAATTCAAGAATAAAGATACACAAATTGGGACTCTCCAATGAAAGAACAAATCAGACCACTCCTACAGTAAAACTCAGCTGACAAATCCCACCATTGGCTTAGTTTACAGTCAGCCTCTTAGTTCCTCACTGTTAACTAGGAATTTGCAACCAAATACATCTGGTAAACATCTAAAGAAACAAACATAAGACATATACATCAAAACACACACTTGAACAGAAAAAAAAAAAAAATCAACTTGGAGGGGAAAAAATCAGAATGTATAGGGCCCCTGGGTGGCTCAGTCAGTTGGGCATCTGCTTTTGACTCAGGTTCTGATCCTGGGGTCCTGGGATTGAGCCCCATGTTGGACTCCCTGCTCAGTGGGGAGTCTGCTTCTCCCTCTCCCTCTGCCCTTCCCCTCTACTCATGCTTTCCCTCTCTCAAACAAATAAAATCTTAAAAAAAGAGAGATAAAGAAAATATAAAGAAATTATGGTTGTTCTCAGAAAGCAAAGACATTGTAGAATCATCAAATTTAAAAATGGGTATTATTTTAAAAGAAAAATGAAGGGACAAAATAAACTGCTAGATATTAAAAATACAATAGCAAAAGAATAGTTGGAATAAAAAGTTTATGAAATCTCCCAGAAAGCAGAGCAAAAATATAAAGACATGGAAAAGAGGAGAAGAAAGAAAGAAAAGAAAAAAGAAAAGGAAGGAACAGAATAGAAGAGAAGGGATGGATGGATGGATGCATCAGAGGGCTGGCCCAGGAGAGTCAGTATCTGAAGAGTAGGCATTCATGAAAAAGATGACAGAGAAAATTAGGAAAGGAAGTCATCAGCCAAGTAATTCAAGGCAATTTCCTGAAACCAAAGGATAGGAGTTTCTAGATTAAAAGGGCCCACCAATAATAGCCCAGCACCATGAAGCAAAATAGACCCTTACCAAGAAACATTACTGTGAAACTTCAGAACACTGGGGACAAAGAGAAGAACTTACGAGTTCACAGACAGAAAACAGTAATTCACAACAAAGGATCGGGATTCAGATCACTTAAAGCTTTTCAAAAGCAATCCTGGAACTACAAGACAATGGAACAATGTCCTCATTATTCTGAAGGGAAATTATTTCCAACTTAAAATTCTATTCCAAGACAAACTATGGAGTATTATGGTAGATACGCTGTATCTTAGGACATAGAAGGTCTTGAAAAATTTACTCCAGTACATCCCCTTTTTCAGGTTTCGGCTCAAATATGTATCAAAGAGGCTTTCTTTGAACATCTTTTTTTTTTTTTTAAGATTTTATTTATTTATTTGATAGAGAGATCACAAGTAGGCAGGGAGGCAGGCAGAGAGAGGAGGAAGCAGGCTTCCTGTGGAGCAGAGAGCCCAATGCAGGGCTCGATCCCAGTACCCTGGGATCATGACCCGAACTGAAGGCAGAGGCTTTAACCCACTGAGCCATCCAGGCACCCCTCTTTGAGAATCTTTTAAGAACTCCTCTTCATCCCCATCCTGGCTTCCTTATCTTCCTCACCTTCTCTAAAATACTGACAGTACCTGTTGTTTTAATCTCCCTGACCTGAAACACCCTCACTAAATATGAACTCCAAGAGAGCAAGGATGATGTTTACTGACATGGTCTGAGCATCCAGAACTCTGTCTGATACACAAATGACCCTCAATAAACAATATATTGCTTTGATGGAAATAAACTTTTTTTTTTTTTTTAACACGAAAGTAGACCATGGACCAATAGCACATTGAGGCTATTTGTGTATGAGCATAAAATGCAGGCATTTTCAGAAATACAAGGTCTCAGAGGTCTCACTCAGAGACCTCTTTCTGAAAGCAGAAAAAGTATTCTCCCAAAGGGAAAGAAAGAGCCATTCCCGATGTGGACTACAGTTTTCCCATTTTATTCTAAGTAGGAAATCTCTCTTATCACCTTAATTAGCAGATAAAATCTACCTCTGGTTCTCCCCTTTCACAAACAAAGAAGTAGCTTTCTCTGAATTAATTCAATCTTATTGAAATTCCTTAATAGAATGATTTACTTAATAGAAATTCATCCTAAAAGAAACAGAAAACACGACTGCCAAAAGCCTCACATTAATAGAATTCAGCTGGGTACAGTTATGGCCAAGATCAGAATAGCTGATGCTTCTCTCTCCCATCTCTGTAGCCTGCTGCAGCTGCCAGACATGGGAGAAGCTCGCCGCTCACAGCACAGAATGGCAGCTCTGAACCATAACTAAAGGCAGGCTGCCAGGAATCAGCAGGAGATAGCTGAAATGAAAATAGAAGTTAAGAGGAAAACGGGGCTGCTTTTCAGAAACTTGTCTATTCACTCGAGGCCCGTCATGCTTATATTTCCAAACATACGAAGCCTAAAAACAATTTAATTAATCATCTCTGACAAATCCGTTTCATTTATCAAATGTTCAGAAACTAAACTTTGTGTCCTGAGATGTACAGGCGTCGGCTTTGTAGACCTGGACGATCTGCTGTGAACTCTCCCAGTGTACCGGCCAAGTGGCTCGCTCCTTTTTTTTCTTGTAAATCCCCAGCACCGTTGACAGTTTCCAGCACACAGTACTGAATAGACTCATACAAACCCCCCCCCCATTTTCAGGAGACAATGAGGTTCAGAAATGCTATACGGCTTGCTCCAGGATGTTTATACTAAAAGCTACATCTAGGACTATCAAACAGACCTTACTCTGGACTTTTCTTTTAATGTCTAACCCAATTTAAACACAGATGAGGGGGAGCGTAAGGACAACTTCTTGAATCATGACTCATGCTGGCTCTTTCATGCAGTTACCAGTTTCCCTTAAATGTCAGCCAGAGAGATTTACAAATAATAATTAGATCTGACCTCTTTAAAGGTAATTACATGACACATGTCTAATAAATATTCAAAAGCACAGATCCTAAATTTTATATCCAAGAAGTCTCATTTTAACTACATGATTCAACATCTGCATGCCCCTTCTGAAGAATCCACCATTTTAATCTCTTTCTACGTTGACCTCTACCGTCCTCACGTCGGTGAAGGCAACCTTCAACCGCACACCCACACCGGAGGTTACATTCACCTGGTGGAACTCCTAAGGCAGGTAATGGGGACGTGCCTGGAAAGGTAGGTGAGGCAACACCATGCCACTTCTGTACTCACTTCTGAATTTATGCTGAAGGCACTGGGGAGCCACGGAAATTTTTTAAGCAGAGAACTGCACAGATTAAATCTGCCTTTAGAGAGATCATTCTGACAGCAACATGGGAAGATGGGTTCAGAGAAAGAGATGTGAGGCTGCTGAAGTAATTTAAGCGAGAAATTATCCAAAATAAAGCCACAATAGAAGAAGTGACGAAGTGATGGCAGCACTGGCACACAGGCTAATAACCATAAAACTTAAGAGTCATACTGGTGTTCTCAAGTGGGTAAAACCTCCAAAGCTTATTTAAACGCCTAAAGAAAGGCAAATGAACAACTTTTCTAACATGATCTTCATACTGTTAAGACAGTGACCAAAGGCCACAAAAATTGTCCCTCAGGTTCTCTGAGAAGCCAAGTGTCTAAAGGTATTCTGCCTAAAACAAAGCCCCTTTTCAATCACCCAGCCGGCATCCTAATAGGTTACCACTGAAAGGGAAATACAGGAAATGAATCAATAAACCTCAGGCACATGCTTGGCCTGGAAAGACACAGCCAGCATATCAAGGAGCAGAAATCGGAAAACAAAGGCCCGGGGTAATTTAATTACCAGGCCGGAATCTGCTGACTACCAGTTTAATTGTTTGAACAATGCCCAAACTGTCTGACGAGGTGACCACCCTGGGATTTTTGCACCGTTTACTACACGTGACCACACAGACAAATTATGAGAAATAGTTCTAAAGAATGTAAGAATCTTGAATAACCTTCATCAATCACACCTATGATTCCAAAGGACAATTTTTAAAGAGTCAAAATCTTTTAATTAGTAACCCAAGGCTCTTTTGGGGAAATTCAATGACCATTACATATGCCGTGCTGTCAGGACAAGGATGCCATATGCGGTGCTAAATCCTCAGCAGTTTATAAACTAGTAGAGATAAAAAGATACACATGAAAACTTTAAATAATAATGAAACGCAGCATGTAAAGTCCAAGATGAGTTGGACAGAAAAAAGAACTATAATGGTCTTATAAAAGAAAATGTAGACAAAATTAACTGAGAAAGACTTCATTGAAGAAATAGAACTTCAGCTAGGCCTTTGTAAAAAGCAAGATTTGAATATGTAAAGAACAAAGGGTTTTCTAAGGCTCTAGATCAGCAAGAGCACAGATGTGGAAATTTACACATTTCTATTTTGAGAACCAATATGGAAATCAGCTTGGTTATGGGTTTTATGTCATTAGATTAGATTTGGTAAGAAGTCCACTGGCCAGTTTTCAAAGTACTGAAGATAGAGGCTCAAATGCTTCCAATTTTCATGAAAGATATAAAAGAATAGTTATGCCACCAAAGTGGACAAAAGCATTACATGCTTTGCCTGGTTTTTTAGTTTTAATGACAACATTAAATTTATTGGTATTTACTACCATAATTCAATTAATTGACATGCTTAAGAGGATAAAGGGAGAGCAGAGGATCCCGCAGGCGGAAGAAAGAGTAATGTGCAAATTCAGTAGGAAAGAAGAAGCTTAAGATCAAAGACATGTAAGTACAGTGGAGTTGTTAAAAACTTAGGCTCTGAAGTCAGATTATGGCTTTGAGCTTTGCTTATGCCATTTGCTTGCCTGTTTGCTCTGTGACTTGGGCAAAGGGCTCAAGTCTGTTGTAAAAGGGAGACATTAGTAAGTCTCTATCTTGCAAGGTTTTTGAAAAGACAAAATGACTATAGTACGTGTATAGGACTTAGCACAATCTCTAGCATATGTAAGTGTTCAAGAAATGATCATCTTTATTGTTTTTAAAGAAAGGGTATGTGGAGTGTAATCATGCTTGTTGGCCTTGATAAAAGTCCTGGATTTCTTCCTCTCCTTCTTCTTCTTCTTTTTTTTTTTAAAAAGATTTTATTTATTTATTTGACAGAGAGAGATCACAAGTAGGCACAGAGGCAGGTAGAGAGAGCGGGGAAAGCAGGTTTCCCTCTGAGCAGAGAGCCCAATGCGGGGCTTGATCCTAGGATCCTGAGATCATGACCTAAGCCAAAGGCAGAGGCTTAACCCACTGAGCCACCTAGGCGCCGCAAGAATCCTGGATTCCTATTCCCAAAACAATGGAAGCCCCTGTAAAGTTTTAACAGTTTCAGTCGAATTTTTGTTTTATAAAGATGCTTACATTGTATCTCTTTTAAGAAACCCCAAAGGAAAAATTTACTAACAAGAAAAGTTTTGCTTTGTGGAATAGAGGTCTTTCCCTTAGAAAAAATTCTGTAAATGACTGTATCTCTTTTTCACCCTGAAAGCTAGAATGCTTAGAGCCAAATCTGAAGTTCTTAGGCCTACTGCCTGCTAGCTATTTCCTTCTCTACCTCCAATGAGTATTTTCTACTCTTGAATACATTTTCTGATTAGTTCTTTTTCTTATTTATATCTCAGAATTACTGTTTTTTGTATTATTCTTTAAAGGTATAATCAAGGCAAATTCTTTAAAGGTATAATCAACTGTTTATAAAATGAGGTGCGATCTAATGAACTGAACAGAAGGAAAAGGCATGATCGCCATGACCTCAGAAGGCATGAATCACGTGCCGTAGACGCATTCCCCGCAGGCCGCCTAAATCACTCTTTGGGTGTAAAGCGAGTCCGATGGAGCACGAGAACCAGATGGCACAGGAAACCTCTCTCTATGCAAAGCAGCAGCAGGTGAGAGGAGTGCAAAGACCTACAGCCTTTCCTGAATTAGCAGGGCACGGTTAGGGTAACCAGTGCCAGGAGCAGAAGAGAACTGGAAAGTGGCAAGCTGCTGGGAAGTTATGTACTGGCTCCAGGTGAGGAGTCTGGTTTCCATATATGAACGCTATTTTCCTGAAGGAACTTCACCCTCATATCCTTTGCTGCTCCGCGGTCTTACCTCTCAGCTCATGAAACCCCTTTGCTGCTTCACATACCGCCCTCCTGAGCTTGGAGCTCCCGGTCAGCCATTTCAACTCTGACCTCTCTGGCCACAGCAACTCCTACATGCATTTGACCTTCTACTGTTTCAGTCCCCAACCTGGGTCATTCTTACTGTCCTCCTTTTTCTCCTCCTGGGATGGAAAGCACGGATGACTGTGAGTCTACAGTGAACTCCCTCCCTGCTAATTACAGATGCTTTTATTCATCCCTTGACTATCACATGAGCACAACCAGCTGCTCTAAACCTTTCCCCGCACTACGGTGTCTAATGTACTGCTCTTTCCCTGATGTCTCATCTGCTACATTACATAATGAATTAAATCTATATTAACAAAATCATCTTGCTTCTATTTTACCCCAAAGCTGCATCCTCAGCCGTGTCCTCAGCACCAGCTCTCATCCTCACGGAAGCTGCAGCTGTGTGCTACCTGCTCCGAGAAGGACGAACTCCTCTCTTCTAAGCTAACCGTTCCCTCTGTGCTTTTGACTCCAGTATCTCGTCTGCTCTGGGAGCTTGTTTCACCAACCATCTCATTTACTGCCTATATTCTTTTCTTTTCCAGCGTCCTCAAACACCAAGACCACCACCAAAACCAAAACCTTGACACAATACTGAATTCTACAGACCCTGGTTATCCCTCAATTCTCTCCTTCCATCCTTCCTTCCACCTTGAAAACCTCCCAAATACTTTCATTATAATACCTTTCTTCCCATCCTCACTATTCACGTGTCTATTAACTCCTTGAAATCTGGCTTTATCTCCCAGTGTATTGAAAAGTATTCTCTTCAAAGTTAGTGGTGATCTATTGATAACCCAATACATAGCCCCCACACTCCAAGCTGTCTCCCCCTTTGTCTGATCAGGACAGAAACTGTCGTTACAGCCCAAGATTCTACTCCACCAACTACACTTCTCCACTTCTAAAGAAGGCATAATCAAAACTCATTTCTTAGCTGCCTTCTCACTGAGATTTCATTACTAATTACAGCTTTACTCATCACTTCTGTGCAGGTAATCTCAACTCTATACTCTTATTAATAAATTTTCTCTTACAGAAAAGGATTTACTGAGGTTTAATTTACATATAATAAAATGCAAATTCTTAGGTGGTTACTTAGATGAGATCTGAAAATTATATACTCTCTATAACCACCACTCAAAATAATAATAAAAAATATTTCCCATCACCCAAGATAGTTTCCTTTGGCCACCAGTCAATTCTTCCCAACCTCAGAAAGAGTGAAAAGAGACAACCACTTTCCAATTTCTATTACTATATATTTGCATTGCCTATTCTAGAACGTCACATAAATATATCCATACAGTATATACTTTTTCGTGTCTAGCTTCTGTCAGTGGGCATAACGTGTGTAAGATCTGTTTATATTGCTGCAGGTGTGAGTAGTTCCTTACTTTCTACTGCTGTGTTGTCTTCCCTTCTACTGCTAAACCACAGTGCGCTTTGGATACATTCTGTTGATGAACATTTGGGTTGTTCCTGCCTATGAAGAAACTGCTACGAACATTACTATACAAGTTGTTTTTTTTGTTTTTAAAGATTTTATTTATTTGACAGAGAGAGAGATCACAAGTAGGCAGAGAGGCAGGCAGAGAGAAAGGCTGACGCAGGCTCCCCGCTGAGCAGAGAGCCCGATGTGGGGCTCAATCCCAGGAGGACCCTGAGATCATGACCTGAGTCGAAGGCAGTGGCTTAACCCACTGAGCCACCCAGGTGCCCCACTCTACAAGTTGTTTTATGGACATTTGTTTTCACTTTCCTTGGGTAAATACCTAGGCACTGAATAGCTAGGTAACAGGTAGATGTCCATTAAACTTGGTAAGAAACTGAGAAACAGTTCTCTCAAACGGCTGCACCACGTTGCACTCCCACCAGCAGTGTGTAAGAATACTAGCTCATAATCTCACTAGCATTTAGTACTATCAGCCTTTTAAATTTTAACCATTCAGGTTGATAATGTAACGTTATCTCATTGTAGTTTTTAGTTTATATTTTTCTGATGACTCATAACAATGAGTAATTTTCATGCATTTATTTGGCCATTTATGTATCTTCTTTTGTGAAGTGTCTGGTTCCAGTCTTTTGTCCATTGTTAAACTGGGGGGTAGTTTTTTTATTGCTGAATTTAAGTTCTCTTTTGAACGGTGTCTGCTTTCATATCTTTAACTGCCAACAGGACATATCAAAATAAATGTCCCGCTGTTATCTCCAACACCATACTTAAAATCTAATTTGTATTTTTCTAGTTGGGAACCAGAACTCTCTATTGCTTTCAACCACATCGCAAATATTCTTTAATCATGTTTGCTTTATATCCTAACTCTTGACATTCTCCTCTTGACAGTAAGAACTCCTGAGAGGTGGTAGAGTAAATTATTAACAAACAGGCTCTGGGATTTCAAGGCTCAAATTCAGACTCTGCCACTTACTGGCTGTGTGACTTTGGACAAAGTGCTGAATCGTTCAGTGCCTAACTTCTAAGGTTTTTGTGAGGTCTAAACAAATAAATCATAAAAAGTACTTTACATAGTACCCAACACAAAGGGAATGCACAAGAAATATTACTTGTTATTTTTAGAACTAGAAATGACTTTTGCTTAAAATTTTTTCTTGTGACTCCAACAAATAACATCTAATCTAGGCATTTAACCTCTTATCTCTAGACAATTAAAACAGTCTACTAAACGACCTCTTTCCTTCTCTTCTATTTCAAACTACTATATCCCTGCTGGATTTATCTTCCTTAAAAAAGTCTTTATACACATCACGGCCTTTGGCTCTCAGATTCCCACTCCAAGAAATAATCTAAACCATTCGTCCAAACACTCAGGGTCTCTCACAATTGGTCTTTATACACCTCTCTTAAGACACGTCTCTTTTAGGGGCACCTGGTGGCTCAGCATCTGTTGTCAGCTCAGGTCATGATTCTGGAGTCTGGGGATGGAGCCCCACATGGAGCCCCACATGGAGCCCCGCATCTGGCTCCCTGCAATAGGGCAGGGAGTCTATTCTCCCTCTCCCTCTGCTCCTTCCCCCCTTCCTGCCCCCTTCCCGGCTCATGCTCTCCCTCTCACCCACTCTCTCTCTCTCAAATAAATTAAAAAAAAAAAAAAAAAAAAAAACACCTCTTACAGATAGGACTAGGGAAAGAATTAAAAAACTATTCAAAAGATTATGCCTAAAATAGAAAAAGCCAGCAGCAGCGATATAAACATTTTACTTAGGGAAAAGGAGGTAAATCTCATCAGCTAAGAGAAGTGAAAGTGGTTGCTTCTGAGGAAGGGAAATGAGGGTGGAGAGGAGGATGGGGAACAGATCTTGTTTCTAACAAACCTTGCAGAATTGTTTGACTTTTTACATTGGTACATTTTTAACTTTTTTAAAAATAAAAACTTGGAAGAGAAAATTATAGACCAAGAGAGACAGAAAAAAAAAAGAAAAAGAAAAGAAAAGGAAAAAGAAAGACGAAAACTTGATTACTAAATGGACAGCATAATGTGAGGTTTGGTTGTCCACACCTAAGGGTCATCCATAGATTTCTGGGAGGAATAGTTGGGCACATCATTTACTGAGAGCAGCTACCCTACTTGCAAATGCAAGCGTTTGGGTTTTATCCAAAAGGCAATGGGAGATGAAGGTTACTGAACACAGTAGTAATATAATAAAATACAGTATCTGGGGAAGCTTAAGCAGGACTTGTATCAGAAATGTACTTGCTTGGAAAAGAAACAGGGATTGGTATGACATGCGGTCTTCATAATTGAGACATGAGGTGATGAAAGCCTAGATCAGGGTGATGACTGTGGAAACAGAAGGATTTAATTTCAAGTCACTTTTTCAAGAACACAGGGTATGCTTTGCTGGCCAACTAAATATGAAACTAAGGTTAAAAAAAAGGAACAGAACATGAAGTAGGCACTAAAGGAATATGTGTAAAGTATAATAAAGAGTAATTCCAAGGTTATAAACATAAAATGTAAATTTTAATGTATAGTTCTTAATACATAGTTTAACACTATTTATGTGGTTCTTTCTCTACTAAGCCTCCAATTGACTTAAAACATTTTTGGTTTAGAATTCACTTAAAATCTTATACATATTTTTCACTACTTGATTAATGTTCCATGGACTGCATATTTTCACTTCTCTTTTACTTCCTCATGGGCTTCACATCAGAAACTGGCTGGCTACCAAGACTCTTCTTTGCTTGTACCTACCTGAGTCTACAGCTTACTCTGTCTAATCTTTGACATGCACCCTAGATATTTTATGTTAAATATAAACTACATACACATTAAGATCCCAAAATCATATTTCAATTTCTATAAAACAATGTGATCCAAAGCTTTAACATTAAAAATCTTGGCAAGAAAGAAAATTTAGAATATTCCATTTTCACTGAAATGACATCTCACAAGTAATAGCCATTTCTAGTTTACTCATAAAACTATAGCTTCAAGCTTTAAAAATATTTCACTGGGTAAAGACTTAACCTCTTGACTCCACTGCTCTTCTCAACTAACTTCTCTATTTCTAGTGTCCCTTTTTGCAGTAGAAATCCTTATAAGGATGGACTACTGCCTCTCCATTTTTCTTCTCTTATTTGCTGTTAAAACCCTTCTATGTAGCTTTTGGCCCACTCACTCCATCAACACGGCTCTTACCAATGGCCAAATTCAATGGTCAACTGTCATTCTTCATCTTTCTTGATCTATCCATCTGACATAGATGTTAATTCACACCACCCTCCTGAGAACACTTTCCTCACTTGGTTACCAGAACGCTGCATTCTCTTGTCGCCTTTGCTGGCTCCTCCTATTTTCCCAAGCTTTTAACGTCTGAGTGCCTTAGGGATAGGACATTGGTCTTTTCCCCAATCACACTCACTCCTTAGGTGGTCTCCATCTATCAAGAAATCCTACTGATTCTTCTTTCTCTCTCTTTTTTAAAGAGAGACAGAGAGAGAATGAACAGAAGAGGGGGGCTGAGGGACAGAGGGAGAAAGAGAATCTTAAGCAGGCTCCATACCCAGCATGGAGTCCTACGTGGGGCTTGATGTCATGACAGAGATCAAGACCTCAGGAGAAATCAGGAGTTGGATGCTTAACCTACTGAACCGCCCAGGTGCCCTCTACGGATTCTTCCTTCACAACATATGTCTGACCATAGCACTATGTGCACTGCTATACCCTGCCAAGCCACCATCCTCCCTCACTAGGACTACTGCAAGTTTCTTACTGGTCTGTTTCCACCTCACTCACTACAACCTATTCTCAACAAAGCAACCAGAGTGGGGCTTTTAAAATGTCAAATTAGATGCAATCACTTCTTTCCTCAAGCCCCTCTAAAGGGTTCCCGTATTTTATTTAAGGTAAGAGCCAAAGTCCTTATGATGGCCTACAAAATCCCCAAATCTTCCCCACTCCTGCTTGCCATTTGCCTTTCTGACCTCATCTCCCATTCTTCCCTGCATACTCTTGCTCTTCTCTCTTGCCTGCCTCTCTTTGTCCATGCTGGCCTCCCTGCTATTCCTTGAACATACCAAACAGACTGATGCTTCAGGACCCTTGCATTTACTTTTCCCTCTCCCTGGACAACCCTCTTTCTCTCATATCTATCTGACTGTGCTTTGCTCAAATGTCTGTGTGGCCTTCCCTGACTGCTCTATTTAACACTGTAAAAAACGTACCTACCTCCCAACTCCTCCCTTTCTTGTTCTAGCTCCGTACCACTTACCACACCTAATGTACTACACAATTCACTTAATTTCTTTGTGGTCTCTCTCCACACACCAGAATGCAAGATTCATAACAGGGATTTTTGTCTGTTTTCTTCTTTGTGGTACTCCTACAACACAGAAGAGTATGTAACACGTAACTCGTTTTCAGTAAAGATTTCTTGCAAAACTGACTAAACTGAATGAACGAGCAAATGTAAGAAAGAACAGGAAAGAGAGAAAAAGGAAAAGAACAGAAGACAGAAAAAAGGAGAAAGGAAAAGAAAGAGAAGAAAAGAAAAGGAAGAAACTTGCCCAAGCAATGCAAGCAGTACAGTATAGCCAGCATGGTAAGCCAGATTTGCTTGGCATCAAAGTCCATACCGTTCCACTGTAGCATCAGTTAAGAACAAATATTCTAAACAAATATCTTAAGAATTTAAATATGCTCAATAAGCAGTAGCATAGGGGCGCCTAGGTGGCTCAGTGGGTTAAAGCCTCTGCCTTTGGCTCAGGTCATGATCCCAGGGTCCTGGGATCAAGTCCCACATCAGGCTCTCTGCTCAGCAGAGAGCCTGCTTCCCCCTCTCACTCTGCCTGCCTCTCTGCCTACTTGTGATCTCTGTCTGTCAAATAAATAAATAAAATCTTAAAAAAAAAAAAAGCAGTAGCATAAAAAAAGAAAAAAAAGTTAAAAAGGCAAGATATCTTTCCTGAAATACAATTAGAAAATGATTAAATCAGAACTATTTTAGAATTCAACTTTATATAATTCTCAAAACTACAGAAGTATACACGATTATTTTTGTTAATTTTTAGAGAGATTTTTTTTTTTAAGATTTTATTTATTTGTCAGAGAGGGAGGGAGAGAGAGCGAGTACAGGCGGACAGAATGGCAGGCAGAGGCAGAGGGAGAAGCAGGCTCCCTGCCGAGCAAGGAGCCCGATGCGGGACTCGATCCCAGGACGCTGGGATCATGACCTGAGCCGAAGGCAGCTGCTTAACCAACTGAGCCACCCAGGCGTCCCTTTAGAAAGATTTTTATTTAATTGTCAGAGAGAGGGAGAGAGAGCACACAAGCAGAGGGAGCAGCAGGCTCCCCACTGAGCAAGGAGCCTAATGCAGGACTTGATCCCAGGACCCCAGAATCATGACCTGAGCTGAAGGGAGACACTTAATGGACTAAGCCACCTAGGCATCCTCAATTCTTTCTTTTAAAACAGCTAAAATTAAAGATAATTTTGATAGGATTGGAGATTTCTGTTTTCAACCAAGATAGAGTAACAAGGATTGAATTTACCCTCGCAAAACCACCCCCACAACAAATAAAAGACAAAATATATGAGACATTGGTTTACAGTACACTGAACATCAGGCAAAAAAGAAGAGTGATCCCTGAGAGGCAGGAAATAAGTGAAGTGAGACCCATGAGGACCCTTAACTAATACAGGTTAGTTGTAGGCCACAGGTTAGGGAAGAGAGACATAGGCAGAGCCCAACAGACGTCCCTGAGTTGAGGAGATAGAGCTGAGAGTCTAGGGAGAACAAGCTGAACAGAGGTAGCAAAACAGAGTACCAAAGAAGAGAGAGGTACACACAGTACAAAGCTTTGATCTGTGAGGGTCCTGCTTGAACATCCAGGAGAGTAGTGACTGGCACATGTGTGTGAAAAAGCTATCTGACACCAGAAAAGGAACCATCTACAAGGATTAGAAAAAACAACACTGACTGTTCCTACTGACCAGGCTAAAAAAGCCCCAAATTCACGGGGCATAGGGTAGAGTACTCCAAAGTGGGAAATAATGATACCTACACTGGGCACTGCTCCAATTATAAAAGATCAAATGATATAAACTGTTTCCAAGTAACTTAACTGTGTCCCAGATCAAAGTTCAAGAAGAGGTACAGGAACACAAATGTATGTGACAACCAGCAAGGTAAAACTAACAATGCCTGACATCCACTCAAAGACGAGTAGGCATGTAAAGAAGCAGGAAAACCTGACCAAAGCTTGGGAGAAACACAAACAGTTCAAAACCGATTCAGCACTGACAGAGTGATCAGAATTAGGACATTTCAAGTTACTAAAACTGTATTCCGGATCTTTAAAAAGATAACTAAAGACATATTGGATATAAAAAAGAAAGAAAAAAGACCTTAATCAAGTTTACAGAGCAGAAAACTGCAATGTCTGAGATGAGAGGTACACTGGATGAGATTAATGGCAAATTAGACATTGCAGAAGAAAAGATGCTAGGACTTGAAGACCTACAAATAGGAACTATCCAAAATGAAATACAGAGAGACAAAGGAACTTTTTTTAAAATGGAAAAAAAAAATCACTGAGCTATAGAATAATTTCAAACAGTCTAATATACATGTAATTGGAGTCTCTAAAGAAGATGAGAGGGTGGGCCAGAAAATTGATCAAGAAAATAATGGCCAAAAATTTTCTGGATTTGATGGAAGCTATACATTCCCCGATCCAGGGAGTTCAGAGAACAGAATCATGAAGAAAACCACACAAAGACATATCATAACCATTCTGTATTTTCTTGTCAGAAATATAGAATGGAGCAACATCTTTGAAGTACTGAAAGAAAAAAAATCCAAGTTAGAATTATATACCCAGGACAAATATCTTTCAAAAACAAAGATTTTTAGACACACAAAAGCTGAAAGATGTCATCACTAACAGAACTGATTTGCAAGAAATGCCAAAGAAAATCCTTCATATGGAAGAAAAATGAAACCAGATGAAGGTATGTATCTACACAAAGAAATGAAAATGAAATTGTGCATCTACATTCAGGGATGCAGCAATGATATTCCGCTCATAAATATGTAAGATTTTAAAAAATATTGAAAACTCTCTGCAAAACATAATCAACTTTTTAAACAAAAGCAACAAGACTGTACTTTGTATTTTATAAAACAGGCATAAGTAAAATGTATAACAAAAACATAAAGGCCAGGAGGTGCAAAATAATGGTATATTATTTTAAGATTCATGCTATATGTGACATGGTGAATGGTTACTGGAAGGTAGACTATAAGTTAAAGACCTGTACATGAATGTTCAGAGCAATTCATGTGTAACAGCCAAAACCAGAAACCAACCCACATATCTATTAACACATGAATGGATAAACTGGGTATATTCATACAATAGAAAGCCATTTACAATAAAACTACTTAGCAGTGAAAAGAAATGATATGCTGATACATACAACAAAATAGATAAATCATAAAATATTTATACTGAAAAATGCTGGCCACTCCCCCCTGTCAAAAGAGAGTATATATTGTATGACCACATTTATATAAAACTCTACAAGACACAAACTCAGAAAACAAATCAGTAGTTGCTTGGTGGTGAGGTGGGGCAAGAGAGATAAAAAGGGGCACAAAAAAACTTTTGGAAATTATGGATATCTTGATGGTGGCGATGATTTCTTTCATGTGTGTGTGTCTTCTGTGTGTGAAAATGTATTCAGTTGTACACATTAAATATGTGCAATTTACTGCATATGAATAATTCCTCACTAAGGCTGTTTAAAAAGCATTCTGGATTTAAATGTTCAAGTTAAAAACCTGGAAAGTGGTTAGATGACCTACAGTGTTCTTCTGGCTCTACAAGAATGAAAATAAAAGATGAAAACTAGAACAAAATATTTGTAATTTTTGTAAGGGTTAGAATGGATCACAGAAACCAATTAATCAAAACCTTTCCTTATTAGAGATAAAGAAACCAAGTCCCCCAGGGCTGCAGTGACTTGCCTGGGGCCACACAGCTAGAGTCAGTAGCTTACTGAACTGTATGAGCCACAACAGCAGGGACCAGATTATTTAGGTCACCATTGCATCCCCTAAACCTACAGCAATGCCTGGGACATAGCACGAACTCGGTAAGTATTTGCTGATTGTATTTCCCCTGGAAGGAAGGGTAAAAAATGAAGATAAAAGGAAAGGCAAAAGGAAAGAAAACCCCCCTTGCAATATGACTGCAAGTATCGTCCATCTGTAATTCTCCCATCTCTCTCACACAGATGAGGGAATTAAGCAATAGCTTTAACACATCAACATCATGAAGACAAGAAAATAAATTATATTCCTTATCTTTGTTTTACTGAATATTTTATTATATTCTAATGCTTAAAAATTTCTAGTTCATGTTGCCAACTCTTAAGCAGGAAAATCAAGAGGAAATACTTCATTCATGAAGATTAGTGACAGTTTCAAATTAAAAACAAATTTAAAGAATAGAGAAATACTTACCAAAAATTTCCCCATTTTTGGCATATTCTGTCACAAGGTACAACATATTTTTGGTCTCCATTACCTATTGATAAATAATTACATATTAGTCCAACAGGAAAGGACTGCAATTCTAGTCTACTGCAATTCAAATCCTATGGAGTTACTAAATAAAACTACTAATAAAAATACCAATGAATGATTCAGCAGGTGGCTAAGTTTACAAGACTGACAATACCCTTCTACTAACACTTTTGTGAGAAATCTCAGTCCTCACTTGTTTAAGTGTGGTCCATGGACCAGCAGCAGCACTGCCAGGCAACTGTTAGAAATGCAGAATCTCGGGCCCCATCTCAGACCTACTGACACAGAATTTCCATTGTGACAAAAAATTTTTAAACCAAAATGTGACTGTTATGCACATTCAAGTTAAAAAACACGAACATAGGTAACAGGAGTTTTGAAGATCAACTTTCTACCACCTTCTCATGGACTTTTCTAGTCTTGTGCTATAGGTAGACTTTGATTAAGAATAACAGAGATAAATAAAACAGAGCTCAGTTTATTAGGCCTGTAGCCCTGATCACCTGGAAAAATAGGATATTCCTCCTTGTTTACTGTAATATTGTTACAAACTACAATTATTTTAAAAATAGTTCAAAAGCTTCTTTGTAACTCCACTGCTATACAGTTTTATTCAAATCAGTTTTCTAGGTTCAGAAAGGAAGCACATTAGTGTCACAAATGTGGTATTTCAAATTCTACTGAACCAAAAGGAAATCAATTTATAAGTACAAAATGAGTGAATTTTAGATTCTCTGTAATACCATCTTTTTATGTACTGGCATGTGATAACAAGGAAAATTTAACCATTATCTACTAAAAGGCTGGAAATTGATTTTGCCCTATCATGTAGGTTTAGGACTATTTCCAATCAGGTTGGAAAACAAAGAGAGCTACTCACAACTGGAGTTGAAATAAGATAAACAGCAAATCAATTCAACTGCTTACTTAGGTCAAATAAAGATGGAATTCTGTGAATCCTGGTAGCTTTAATCTTAGTTCGGCTTATAGTTCATCAGACATATAAGGATGTGGATTAGTTTCTTACAAGTATCCTCTTTAGGAATTACCAAACCAAACAACAACAACAAAAAGCTTAAAAAGAGAAATACTCAGATATAAATACCACCAAAGAAGCCTTCTGCTGCTTTAGAACTGTTTTGAGAGGCACACCATGATCTGTCATTCTAATGGTAATAGTAATGGTCTCCAATTGTCTCCACACCTTTTTTTTTTTTAAGATTTTTTTTTTTTTTTTTTTTTTTGACATAGAGAGAGAGAGAGATCACAAGTAGGCAGAGAGGCAGGCAGAGAGAGAGAGAGGAGGAAGCAGGCTTCCTGCTGAGCAGAGAGCCCGATGCGGGGCTCGATCCCAGGACCCTGGGATCATGACCTGAGCCGAAGGCAGAGGCTTAACCCACTGAGCCACCCAGGCGCCCCTCCACACCTTTTTAATTACAAATCTCTATCAGTAACAAGTTGTTTAGTGAAACGTGTATCACACATGCATGTACATGTATACACACACATGCGTGCATATGTTTAGATGAACATAAGCAGAGATACAAATTACATCTTGTGCCAGTGTATAAACACACTATGTACATTACAGAATGCACACAAAAATATAAAAAATAAGTATAGAAGTATTAATATTTTCTTATTATGACCAAGAGACACTTGTGCTAACCCATGTGAGTGCACAGAGGAATGTGCTAGTATTAGCTCTCTGTGGCGGAAAAAAAAAGGCCCTGACCTGTAAACAGTTTTCTGTGGTGTAAATACTCCCACTATACCTGATTTTGAGATACTAACATGGTATTAGTTGGTTTGCAAAACATCTGAAAATTTAACAGTCAGTTCTTATAAGCCAGTACAGAGTCTAGCCTACCACTAGGTGTGCCCGCATCACACTATGGAGATCAAAGTCCTATGCCAGCGTGCTGTAACAGATTTTCGACAGGGGCACCCGGGCAGCTCAGTTGGTTAGTACTGCACTCTTGATTTTGGCTCAGGTCATGATCTCAGGGTTGTGAGATCAAGCCCTGTTATAGGCTTGGTACTGGGCAAGGAGCCTGCTTAGGAGTCCCCCTCTCCATCTCCCTCTGTCCTGCCCCATGCCCTGACCCTCTTCACCTCTAAAAAAAGATTTTCTAATATAAAAATTCTACATATTAAGGAATAGAAGTGTTAAAAAAAAGTTTATTACATTATCATTCCTCAATATGAATTACTCTTCAAAAATCAGAGATCTTCTTTTTTTTAAGGTTTATGTATTTATTTTAGAGAAAGAGAGGGAGAATGAGTGGGTAGTGGGGAGGGATATAGGGAGAGGGAGAGAGAACCCCACACAGACTCTGCACTGAGCAGAGAGCCAGCCACGGAGCTGGATCCCACAACCCCCGAGATCAAGACCTGAGCTGAAAACAAGAGTCAGACATTTAACAAACTGTGCCATCCGGGCACCCCAGAGAAGGTTTTCTTTTAAAAAACATAGCTTCTACTTGAAATGGGTACAATTTATTTTACAAAAATGCTATCTCAATAAAGTTGATTTCTTAAAAAAAACACTCCTTTACTTTATCTGACAAACTAACCCGAACAAAATATATAAGATTTGGCTCTAAGTATTATAAGTAATATACTATTTTAACATTGTATTTCATAAAACATAAACAGTGTATTTTCTTAAATAAGCAAAACTGCCATATCCTCATTTATGGTACAACCACAAAAAGCCAACAGGTTTGAGTATCATAAATACATAACTACAAACTTTTTAATTAAATAACCTACAGTCTGAGAAACAACTTAAAAGGAAGCTACCAGTTTTTTATTTCCTAATTTTTTACTTAAATATAGAAAATGGGTATTCAACTTAATAAAAACTACATAATTATTCCTTTTTTATGGACTAAAAAAATAACATAAAAGAGAAAGACAATGCAAAAGAGAAAACAGGATGATGTGAGAAGCACGGAGATGAATAAGGTCACATCCTACCTGATAAAGTTTGATGATGTGAGGGTGGTCTAACATTTTCATTATTTGTACTTCTCGGTAGATTTTCTCAAGGTTCACTGCATCCAGCTGAGATTTATCGATTATTTTTATCGCCACCTGTGTCCCGGGCACAAATAAATACAATCAGTATACAACAGTTAACATCTTCCAGCTAAGAATCTTTTGAATATACAGTACCAGATACTTTGCCTGTTAGTTCCTAGGCCAATAAAAATACTTTAAATTCAACACTCATTCATTCAGCAAGTATTTCTTGGACACCCACCACATGTGAGGCACTGTGGTGATTTAGTTTAGGAGCACCTTTAGTGTGCTAAGGGGAAGAACTCTGCAGAGCTACTTTAATAAAACATATTTCTCTTTTAATAGAACTATAATGTTTTACTCCACTTATAAATTGAAGAAATAAAAGCTCAGCAGCTTCAACCAGTTATCAGCCTGCTGCAAAGTACCTGTAAATAATTGATCAGCCAAGCAGAAGGCAGGTTCTGCTGTACTGAAATACCTCTTTTCTAGAAAAGCAAGTGATAGCTTCCAAAGAATATAGACATAGCTTTCGGGGGCGGGGGGGGGGATGGCTAAAGTATTAAAATCAATTCATATGAAAGATACCAACTGGATTAAACTTTTTTTTTAAAGTTTTTATTCATTTATTTGAGAGAGAACACACAAATGGGAGGAGGGGCAAAGGGAAAGGGAGAAGCATGATTCCCCACTAAGTGGGGAGCCCAATGTGGGCCTCAATTCTTGGACCCTGGGATCATGACCTGAGCAAAGGCAAAAGCTTAACCAAATGAACCACTGAAGAAGAAACTCGAAAATGTACTTCACAGTCTACAGAAAAGTATTCTGAACATAACTCAGTTTTATGTTGTTTCAAGATAATTTTTATTATCCATTACTGTATGTGATTTAATAGTTCAGTACTCCTAAAAAGTATCTAAGGATATAGGATTCACCTTGTCAATTCACTTAATTTCTTCAGACTCTTGTTTACACAATTAGTTTTTTTTTCTTTCCTATGGCTGCTTTGTCCTTTGCTCTTCCCTCTTTAAACTCTACTGTAAGGTTTATTTCTTACCAATCTGTATTTCTAATTTGCGGTCCACAGCTTATTTCCTGATTTGAGTTAACTGTAACCCAGAGAAGAACTCAAGCTTCCCAGGGGAAATCAAATTACTAAGTATAATGCATAAAATTCAATTTACTGCCAAAGAAGAAAGGGGGTAGTTCCTTCTCTAGACAGTAAAGTGCACACGTTTTGTGATAATTATTTTCATTATGTTTGATGGTATATTATTTCCATAATCAAAATATTCTAGAAAGTAAAAGGTGCTAAACTTTGCTACATAAGGAGACCGATCAATATTGGACTTGGTATTAAGGACATTATTGGACCACCTCAATATTTATTTAAATTTAAATAAATTTAAAGTGACCCCCTCCTCCTCAATTTTATGATACAGTATTATCAGTTACTTTAGGTAAAAGCTGCCAGATAAGAGGATAAGTATATATTTAAGTTTCCCTAATACTCCTTAGGAAGGTAATATGAAGTTTCATAGACATGCTTATTTTGAAGAAAATGTCTTGCCCTCCAATTGTTGGAGCATGTCTAAATATCCCCCTTGGGGCGCCTGGATGGCTCAGTGGGTTAAAGCCTCTGCCTTCAGCTCAGGTCATGGTCTTGGGGTCCTGGGATCGAGCCCACATCAGGCTCTCTGCTTAACAGGGAGCCTGCTTCCCCCTCTCTCTCTGCCCGCCTCTCTGTCTACTTGTGATCTCTCTCTGTCAAATAAATAAATAAAATCTTTATAAATAAATAAATAAATAAATATCCCCCTCACCCACAAAAAGCCCCACTTTTAGAAGGAAATGGATCAGAACCCATTAATAAATAAAAAAGAATATCTTGATTATCATCTCTTTAATACTATAATGTTAAAGAAAAACTTAGGCACTAAATTCCAAGTAAAGCAAGGTTTTGCCAAGAGATACCTCATACTCTTTTTTAAAACCCTGGCCTCAAACAATGAAAAATCGAAAGATACATAAATTATCTAAGAAAACCTTAATAAGTCATAACTCTCATTATTCAACTTTTCTCAACCAAAAAATTCTCAAATGACAAAATCTAATTCTCTTCAATTTTATCTTATATATATGGACCACACGTGCAGATACTTATATCTTTACCCTGTTATCCCTTGCTTGTAAGGCCTGTCAAGATTATGAAAAGGGGAAGCACTAAAGAAAAAGCGGAGCATGGGTTAGCGTCCTCCTTCTAATAGTTAGGACTTTTATTAATGTGGTGTATCACACAGCCTAACTTGCAAATGCTGAACCACCCTCATAGCCCAGGAATAAATTCCACTTGGTCGTGGTGAATAATCTTTTTAATGTACTGTTGAATCCTATTAGCTAGTATCTTCTTGGGAATTTCTGCATCCATGTTCATCAAAATACCATTAACATTTTTCAAAGAGCTGGAGCAAACAATCCTAAAATTTGTATGGAACCAGAAAAGATCCTGAATAGCCAAAGTAACTTTGAAAAAGAAAACCAAAGCTGGAAGCATCACAATTTCAGACCTCAAGCAGTATTACTAAGCTGTAATCATCAAGAATGGTACTGGCACAAACACAGATACACAGATCAATAGAACAGAATAGAGAGCCCAGAAATGGACCCTCAACTCTCTGGTCAACTAATCTTTGACAAAGCAGGAAAGAATGTCCAGTGGAAAAAAGACAGTCCCTTCCGTAAATGGTGCTGGGAAAATTGGACAGCCACATGCAGAAGAATGAAACTGGACCACTTTCTAATACCATACACAAAAATAAATTCAAAATGGATGAAAGACCTAAATGTGAGACAGGAATCCATCAAAATCATAGAGGATAACATAGGCAGCAACCTTTTTGACTTCAGCTACAGCAAATTCTTGTTAGACATGTCTCCAAAGTCAGGAGAAACTAAGGCAAAAATGAACTATTGGGACTTCATCAAGATAAAAAGCTTTTGCACAGCAGAGGAGACAGTCAACAAAACTAACAGGCAACCTACAGGATGGGAGAAGGTATTTGCAAATGTCTTATCAGATAAAGGGCTAGTCCAAAATCTATAAAGAACCTATCAAACTCAACATCTAAAGAACAAAATCCAGTGAAGATAGGGGCAGAAGAAACAAACAGCCATTTCTCCAAAGACAAACAAATGGACCAAAAGACACATGAAAAAAGAAACTCAACATCACTTGGCATCAGGGAAATACAAATCAAAACCATTATGAGATACCACCTCACACCTGTCAAAACGGCTAAAATTATCAACTTAGGAAACAATAGATGTTGGCAAGGATGTGGAAAAAGAGGAACCCTCTTACACTGCTGGTGGGAATGCAAACTGGTGCAGCTACTCTGGAGAGCAGTATGGAGGTTCCTCAAAAAGTTCAAAATAGAGTAACCTTACAACCCAGCATTTGCACTACAAAGTATTTATCCAAAAGATACAAACAGTGATTTGAAGGGACAGCTGCACCCCAATGTTTATAGCAGCAATGTCCACAATAGCTAAACTACTGAAAGAGCCCAGATGTCCACCAACAGATGAATGGCTAAATATGTGTGTGTGTACATACACAAACACACACACATATATATATATATACAGATACATATATATATGTACATGCAGACACAATGAAATATTGCTCAGCCATCAAAAAGAATGAAATTTTGCCATTTGCAACAATATGGATAGAACTAGAAGGTATTATGGTAAGCGAAATACGTCAGAGAAAGACAAATATCATATGATTTCACTGATATGTGGAATTTAAGAAACAAAACAAATAAGCATAGGAGAAGGGAAGGAAAAATAAAATTAAGATGAAAACAGAAGCAAATCGTAAGAGACACTGAACTCTAGGAAACAAACAGGGTTGCTGGAGGGGAGTTGGGTGGGGGGCATTAAGGAGGGAGGACATTAATGGGCATTAAGGAGGGAGGACACTTGATGTAAGGAGTACTGGGAATGAATTGCTAAATTCTACGCCTGAAACTAATAAAAAAAAAAAAAAAGAAGAAAAAAATTAATTGTTAAAGCCTGAAAAAAAACAAATTAGGGCTCATCTAACTGCTATGAGCAAGTGACCACAAAATGCACAGTGATTCAAACACAATAGAAGTTTAGTTTTTGGTCATGTCATAGAATGGAACGGGTGAAGATGCCTCCATGCAAGCATATGAGGTTTATGAAGGTTTTACTGTCTTTTTTTTTTTTTTTAAAGATTTATTTATTTATTCGACAGAGATATCACAAGTAGGCAGAGAGAGGGAGAAGCAGGCTCCCAGCTGAGCAGAGAGCCCAATGCAGGACTCGATCCCAGGACCCTGAGATCATGATCCAGGCCAAAGGCAGAGGCTTAACCCTCTAAGCCACCCAGGCACCTCGAGGTTTTACTACCTTTAAAATCTTCCATAGTTTACCCTAAAGGCTATCTCCATTCCAGCCTGACAGGAGAAGGAAACTTGGAGAAGCTTTCACAAGAGGTTTTTATGGGCTTGCCCTCAAGTGGTACATATTACCTCTGTTCACTTCATTAGTTATAACTCAGTCACATAACCCCATCTAAATGCGAGAAGCCCAGAGATAGACCAGTGACAGGTCCAGGAAGAATAGGAAACATTTTTAATGTTCAGCTAGCAGTCTCTGGCATATTCTTCCAGGTAATTTCTTAGCAATGGGACTCATTACCAAGTACTTCCCGGAAATATGACGATGATGACTTTCAGAACTGCACAGTACTTTGTAATTTTACAAGATACTTTAACATATTTTAGCTCATTTATTTCTGAACTTTGTGAAGTAAATGGAACAAGCAGAGCATCCATGATGTTCTCGAGAAGTTCTAAAGATGTTACATAATCTACAGAAGGTCTTACAGCTCAAGTGAATTATTGGGAAAAACCACAGGCCTTCAAACTCCACGTTCAATCTTTCTACCTTTTCAAAGAGCCTATTATGTGCACCCTTACTGAGCACCTGTTGTGTGCCTGGCATTATGCTCAGGATACAAAAATGAACAAGATCTGATTCCTACCTTCAAGGAACTTAATAGATCTGTGAGAACAAAGAGAACACATTTTGGAAAACAAATTTTGTCAACAAGAAAAATCTGCACTTGGGGGTTTTTCCAATGTGTATGAAAGTTCCAACAAACAAAAGGGTTGTGTTCCAACATTTTAAAGATAACTATGAACTTAGATTTCTGGGAGCTTACTCTCTGCATCCCTTTTCTACTTAGTTCTGAACCAAAGACAAAATCTGCATGGTCACGACAAAGTCAAGCAAAGGACTCTGAAATTGAAGGATTCCTTTCTCTTTGTTATTCATCTGAATTTTTCAACTCTCCAATTTCTACATTTGCATGCAGTATCTTTAAAAAAACAAAACTTTAGTGAGTTTATGTAGAGACAGAAAAATTATTATTCCATCTGCTAGGAGACAAAAGGAAGGTTTCCCATAGAACTTCGGAGGACATATCTAAACTAGAATGATTGTTATCAAACTAAATCCCATGTAAAAGCAGCAACACTAAATATTCAACCTCAAAAATGGGAAAAAGTGAATTAAAAATAATAAAATATCTAATATAATGTTATGTGGATTATATTAAGAAATACCGTTTCCACTTATATTTACAATGATTCAAAGCCTTGTGGGCTAAAGTTCAACAAGATGGCCACTTGTATACATTGCTGGTATGACTATAAAATAGGTTATGATTTTTCTGAAAGGTATTTTGGCAATTTTTATCAAGAACCTTAAAAATCACCCATCCCAGGGTCCCTGGGTGGCTCAGCTGCAAAAGAATGTGACTCCTGATCTCAGGGTTGTGAGTCTGAGACTCACACTGGGTGCAGAGATTACTTAAAAACAAAAATCTCAAAATAAAATTAGGCAAAAAAAAAAAAGTCATCCATCCTGAGGGAGTTCTGGAAAGATCGCGGAGTAGAAGGATCCTGAGCTTATCTTGTCCCATGTATACACCAAGATAACAGCCACAACAGTGCAACTAACTCTGAAAACAACCCAAAGACTGGCAGAAAAATCAGTCAAGGAATTCACAAAATAAGAGGATATAAAGTAGGCCATCATATATAGAACATGTGTGTGAGGGGGTAGAGAGTAAAAATTTAGGACTTTTAGAATGGGTTCAAACTTACGCAACCATCAACTTAATATAAACTGCTACATGCTTAAGATGTTATATATGAATCTAAGGGTAACTATAAATCAAAACCTATAATGGATATATAAAAAATAAGGAGAAAGGAATCCAAGAGTAGTACTAAAGAAACCATAGAGAAGAGAGCAAGACAAGAAGAAAGGAACAGAGAAGAACTATAAAAACAAGGGTAAAACAAGTAAAACACTAAGTATCTACCTGGTGATAATTACTTTCAATGTAAACAGACTATTACTCCAATCACAAGACACAGGGTGACTGAAAGGATAAAAAAAGCAAGACCCATCTATATGCTGCTTACCAGGGATTCCCTTCAGACCTAGAAACACATTCAGATCGAAAGTGAAGAGATGGAAAAAACATTTAACATGCAAATGGAAGCAAAAAGAAAGGTGGGGTAGCAATACTTACATCAGACAAAACAGACTTTATAATATGGATAAACGAGAGACAAAGAAGGACACTACATAATCATAAACGGAACAATCCAACAATAAGATTCAACAGTAAATATCTGTGCATCAACTATGGCAGCAGCCAAATACATAAAGCAACTATGAACAGACATAAATGAAGAAATGATAGTAATACAATAATCCTCAGAGACTTTAACACACACATCAATGGACAGATCACCCAAACAGAAATTCAACAAGGAAACAGTGGCTTTAAATGACACATTGGACCAGATGGATCTAACAGATACATTCAGAACATTTCATCCAAAGCAGTGGAATACACACTCTTTTCAATTCCATGTGGAACATTCTCCAGAAGGGATCACATGTTAAGCCAAAAAATAAGTCTCAACAAATTAAAAAAGACTGAAATCGTATCATGCATCTTTTCCAATCACATCAGTATGAAACCAGAAATCATACACAAGAAAAAATCTGAAAAGAACACAAATACTTGGAGGGTAACTAAACTCCTACTGAATGATAACTGGGTCTGACAACACATCAAAGAGTAAATTAACTAAATAGAGACAAATGAAAATGAGAACACAATGGTCTAAAATCTTTCAGATGCAGGAAAAGCTGTCCTAAGAGACAAGATTATAGCAATACAGGCCTAACTCAAGAGGTAAGAAAAATCTCAAACAACCTAACCTTACACCTAAAGGAGCTAGAAAAAGAACAAAGGCCAAAGCCAGAAGTAGTAGTAATAATAATAATAATAATGAAGATCAGAGCATAAATAAATGAAATAAAGACTACAAAAACAATAGAAAGAATAAATAAAACCAGGAGCTGGTTCTTTGGAAAGATAAACAAAACTGATAAACCTTTGGCCAGACTTAAAAAGAGAGAGAGAGAGAGAGAGAGATGACTCAAATAAAATCAGAAGTGAAGGAGAAATAACAACCATCACCAGAGAACTACAAAGAATTATAAGAGATTATTATAAAAAGTTTTATGCCAACAAATTAGATAACCTAGAAGAAATGGATAAATTCCTAAAAACATAAAACCTTCCTAAACTGAATCAAGAAGAAACAGAATATTTAACAGACTGATTACTAGCAATGAAATTCAATCAGTTAAAAAACAAAAAAACAAAACATCCAAAAAACCAAAAACCTCCCAATAAACAAAAGTCCAGGACCAGATGGCGTCACAGATGAATTCTACCAAACATGTTAAGAGTTAATACCTATTATTTCTCAAACTATCCCAAAAAACTAGAATAGGAAGGAAAACTTCCAAATGCATTCTAAGAGGCCAGCATTACCCTGATACCAATAACAGATAAAGGCACTACAAAACAAAACAACAACAACAACAAAAAACCTACAAAAACTAAGGCCAATATCTCTCCTGAACATAGATATAAAAATATTCAATGAAATATGAGTAAATCAAACTGAATAATACATTAAAAAATCATTCACCATAATCAAGTGGGATATATTCTAGAGATGCAAAGGTGGTTCAACATTCATCAGCCAACATGATACATTATATTAATAAGAGAATGGATAAAAACCATTTGATCATCTCAATAGTTGCAAAAAAAGCATTTGACCAAGTACAACATCCAATCATGGTAAAAACTCTCAACAAAATAGGTTTAGAGGGAACTACCTCAACATATTAAAGGCCATATATGAGAAACCCATAGCTAACACCATACCCAATAGTGAAAAACTAGGAGCTCTTCTTCAAAGATCAGGAACAGGACAAGCATGTTCACTCTCAACACAGTACTGTAAGTCCTAGCCATAGCAATCAGACAAGAAATAAAAGGCATCCAAATTGGTAAGAGGTAAAACTTCACTATTTGCAGATGACATACAGTATACAGAAAACCCTAAAGACTTCATTAAAAAACAAAATACTAGAACTGATATGAGTTCAGTAAAGTCACAGGATATGAAATTAATATACAGAAATATATTGTATTTCTATACACAAATAGTGAAATCGAAGAAGAAATTAGAAAAACAATTCCACTTAAAACTGTATCAAAAAGAATAAGATACCCAGGAATAAACTTAACCATGGAGGTGAAAGACCTGTACTCCCAAAACTATAAAACACCAGTGAAAGAAAAACTGAAGACAGCATAAACAAATGGAAAGATATTTCATACTCCTAGATTGAAGAATCAATGTTGTTAAAATGTCTTGTATTACCCAAAGCAATCTACAGATTCAATGCTCTCCCTAGCAAAATACCGGTAATATTTTCCACAGACCTAAAACAAAAAAGGACTGAAATTAATATAGAACAATAAAAGACCCCAAATAGTCAAAGCAATCTTGAAAAACAAAGCTGGAGGTATCATAATGTCAATTTTAAGATCTACTACAAAAGCTGTAGTCATCAAAACAGTAAGGTACTGCACAAAAACAGATACACAGATCGAAAGAATAGAACAGAACAGAGAGCCTGGAAATAAATCCATGTTTATATGGTCAACTACTCTACAACAAAGGAGGCAAGAATATACCATGGTGAAAAGATGGTCTTTTCAACAAATGGCGCTGGGAAGGCTGGACAGCCACATGCAAAAGCCCGAAACTGGATCACTTTTCTAACATCTACATACACATAAAAAAACAAACCCTCAAAATGGATGAAAGACCTAAATGTGAGACCCGAAACCATAAAAAACCAGAAGAGAGCACAGGCAGTAATTTCTCTGACATTAGCCACAGCAACATTTTCCTAGATAAGTCTCCTTTGGAAGAGAAACAAAAGCAAAAATAACTATTAGTATGAAACCAAGTAAAAACTTTTGCACAGCAAAGGAAACCAACAAAAAACCCCAAAAGGCAACCTACTGAGTGGAAGAAGATATTTGCACATAATATATCTGTTCAGGGGTTAAGATCCAAAATATATTTTAAAAAACTCATACAATTCATCAACAACAACAAAACAATTAAAAAATGGGCAAAGGCCTGAGACATTGTTCCAAAGAGGACATCCAGATGGCCAACAGACACATGAAAAGATGCTCAACATCACTCAACATCAGGGAAATGCAAACCAAAATCACCCTGAGTTATCACCTTACACTAGTGGGAAGGGCTGAAATTAAAAAGACAAGAAATAACAAATGTTGGCGAGGATCTAGAGAAAAATATCTTTGTGCACTGTTGGTGGGCCTATAAACTGGCATGGCCACTGTGGGTGAGAGTATAGGGGTGCCTCAAAAATTAAATACAGAAATACTATATGATCCATTAATTTCAGTAATGGGTATTTACCCAAAGAAAACCAAAACACTAATCTGAAAAAACATATATGCAGCCATTTGTTTTCTGAAGCATTATTTACAAGAGCCAAGATATGGAAGCAACCTAAGTGTCCATCAATACACAGATACAAGCAGGAATATTATGCAGGCACAAACAAGGATGTGATCATGCCATTTCAGACAATGTGGTTGGACCTAGAGGATACTATGCTAAGTGAAATAAGTCAAACTGAGATTGAATCTACAGATTCAAATATCCTATGACTCCATTCATAAGTGGAATCTAGAAAAAAAAACCTACACACAAATGAATAAACAACAAAAAGCAGAATCAGACCTATAAATACAGAGTACTGGTGGCTGCCAGAGGAGAAGGTGGGGCACTGGGAAAAATGGGTGAAGGGGAGAGGGAGATAAAGGCTTCTAGCTATGCAATGAATAAGTCACAGAAATAAAAGGCAAAGTATAACAAAAACAGTCAATGATCTAGTAACAGAAACATAATGGGATGATATAACAACCAGATGATGGCTATGCTTGTGTTAACTGGTAAAATGTATAAACTTGCCAATTCACTAAGTTGTACACTTGAAAACAGTGTAGAATTGTGTATCAACTATACTCCAAAACCTTTTTGTTTTTAAAAACAAAAGAGTACATTTATTGCAATGAGTACTGAGTAGTGTATAGAACTGCTGAATCACTATGTTGTACACCTTAAAGTAATTGAACACTGTATGTTAATTATACTTCAATAAGGAAAAAAAAAATCACCCATCCCATGTAGCCTAAGGACTCTACTTCTAAGAAATTATTTCAAGGAAATTATCTGAAATGATGGTAAAGACTTACTTATAAATATATTCAATGAGTATTATTTGTAATATAAAAATAGAAACAGTAAATGGGAAATAATTATGTGAGTTATGGTAAGATTATTTTTAACTGTTATACAGCTATTAGAATAGCTTTTCTTAATAATATAAGGGATTGCTTAGACTAAAGTATTAAATTAAAAAATCAGTAGTTAAGCACAGTCTCAACACAAGGCACAAAGTTTTTCTTTAGATATAACTATGACAAAAATGTTATTGGTGAGTGGAAAAAAATTGTGAATTATTTTTCTGCTTTATACTTTTCTGTGCAATTTTTCTTCAGTGAACATGAATTACTTTTCCAATAGGAAAAACAAAAAATGAAATGAAGTTATTGTATTTATCAAATATGCCAACTTCTCCATCTATGAAATTTTAGTCATTTTCATTTTATTTTCTACATTCTCTATAAAAGTTCTATTATTTTCTAAAATGTAAACATTAATGAAAAGACTACACACAGAAGAAATGTTTCCAACAAAGTAAAAAATAATGAATACAAAAGTAACAATATATAAAGTACAAATTTGTACAGAAAACAAGGGATTAAATGCAGAAGCAGAAATGAAATAGTGTTAAGCTGATGGATGAAAGATATTTTTTCACTTTTCAAAATGCAATTTAGTGGTAATATTATCCTGTCTTTTTGATAATTTAGCAAAAACTGCTTTTCACTTCTCATCAAAGAAATATTCATCTCATGCACTTAAAGAAACCATGACAAAAGTGGCTTTGGAGGATTTAAAGGGAAATTACACAACCGGAGCAGTACTTCTAGTAACAAATCCGAAGGGATTAACACGTCAGCTGTCTCAGGTAATATTTGCTTCAGCACTATTTACCACTAGTATACTAATTGTATACAGTCCTTCTGAAGTACCAAAGTGCATTACCATACAATCAGATCTTCCAAGATTAAACGCTAAATGTTTAATCTTGGAACTTTACAAGCTTATACATTAAATCATAGGAGGAATCAGAACATTTGACCAACAAGTCAATGTGACTGAGTGACCACAAAGAAAGGGTTTCTGAAAGCAGTGTAAGTCAGCAGTAAAACTAACAGGGAGCGCTCTAGTTCTCTTGTAAGTATACTATAAATTACAATTTTTTTCCAATTTAAAATTGACTTTCTTTTTTAAAAAGATTTTATTTATTTACTTGTGAGAGAGAAAAAGAGAGAGCATGAGCGAGGGAGACGAGAGGCAGAGGAGAAGGGAAAGAGCATCTCCAGCAGACTCCCTGCTGAGCACAAAGACCGACTCAGGAACTCAGGCTCCATCTCAGACGACCGAGCTAAAATCAAGAGGAGGACACTTAACTGACTGAACCACCCAGGCATCCCAAAATTGACTTTTAAAAATGTAAGAATTTATATAATGCAATAAATCCTCATGAAGATTTTATTTCACTTTTCCAATGGTGGGTAAGGAAAACAGACCAGAGAAAAGTAAATGTCATTACATTCTTAGATACATAGAAATTGAACTCAGGACTATTAAGATTATGAAAGAAATGATTAAAAAATATTCTCCTATCTTAAAAATCATTTAAACAAATCATCAAAAATAACAACTCAATTTTAAAAATGGGCCAAGGGTGTCTAGGTGGCTCAGTTCATTAAACAGCTGCCTTCAGCTCAGGTCTTGATCCCAGAATCCCAGGATTGAGTCTCAAGTTAGGGTCCCTGCTTAGTGGGAAGTATGCTTCTCTGACCCTCCCCTGGCTTGTGCTTTCTCTCTCAAATAAGTAAAATCTTACAAACAAACAAAAAAACCCAAAATGGTCCAAAGGACCAAAAAATTCACAAAAGAAGTAACAATCATCTTATAAAATCATGCACTCAAAGTAAACAAAAAACTGTAAAACCAGAAATGTTAATTAAAATAAAAAATATTATTCTCCCCTATCAAACAGGTAATATTTAGAAAAATAATATTCCTGGTAAATGATTTCTTCCTGGTGAAAATTAACAGGTGTGACTTTTCTAGAGGATAATTTGGCATCTCATGCCATAAATTGTAGATGTAAGAACACATTCCTTGACCCAAGAATTCCACTGCCATGGGATTACCCTCAGGGAATAATCAGTTAAATGCACAAAGATAAAGATATATTTATGCTCTCCTAAATATGACCTTGGGGAAACAGCAAAAGAGAAAAAATCTAAATGTTCAATAACAGGAAATTGATGAAATAAAATGCGATCATATGTAAGAATGCTATTTAACGATGCTTCAGAATTTTTTTTTTTTAAACTCAGGGAAATAGTAACACATTAAGTAAAAAAAAAACACATCAATGACATCAATTTCATTACTAACATATAAAATATATGGGAATAATGAAAAGGATATGAACCAAATATTAATAGTGGTGATCTCTTGGTCTAAATGGTGGCATTAAGGATGTTTATTGAGTTTTTCAATAATATCTACAATAAACAAGCATACTTTTATAACTGAAGGAAAAAACACATGAGTACTATGTTTATCTTAGAGAAGAAGTTAAAACAAATTTTAGCATTTTTCAGTCTAATTCATCTAAGAATTATCACTTTAACTGTTTAAAAACATTTTAAAATTTTCTAAATGAAGAGTTTTTGATCCCAAATTGTAACTGTCTTTTATTCTTCCAATAATCTCAAACTGGATATAGGGGCTATTTCTACTCGAAGAGTGGGAAAGCATTCTCCATAAATGTTCTAAATAAGGGCCTAGAAATTAAAAACTTTCTTCAGAAAATATGGTGGCAGAAGATAGAAGAAGTGCTACGTACACTAAATAGGAAAGAATGGTCGTCTGGTGAATTTCTGGAATCCAGTTGGCTCCAAGGAAACGGACTCTACCTTCACCAGTGGCCCATAAGTCAAATGTCATCATATGAATCCAGGAAAGGAGGCCAGTTTCAGTTATTTCCAAATAAATGTTTCTTTAATTGCCAGATATTGAGATAGAATTTCCCAGTGGAATCAAAATCAGAACGCATTAAACTCTGTTAAAGTTAAAAATTTCTACAGAATATTAAAATTTACACAACTCTTATTTTGGATGTTTGTCCCCAGCCACTCCCTAAAAGAACAGATCGTTTTGAGCAATATTTAGCAGAATAATTTGTCAAATATTATTTGTCTGGGGTGCCAAGAAAGTAGAGAACAGTTTCTAATATAACACATATATCCACGACAAATATAATTTTCATATCAACACACTATAAAGACCATGCTTAGGCCCAGAAACAAATAACAGTGACTAAGTTATCTGATAACCAGTCCTCCTGTTGTACATAACATAGTTGCTTCTTGAAATATGGGATATTTCAGAGCACAAGATTAATACCAAGACTACTGAGGAGTCCTAAAACTTTAGAGCAAAATATTAAATTCAAATGTATTACAAAAATAAGTTCTCCTCAAGAAACACTGTAATAAGGATATAATATTTTTTGTTTCTCTCCTCGCTCTAAGAATGCAATTTTGCTATTTTATTTGGAAAGCTTTAAAAATATGTAACATTTTAAGGTAGTGAAGAATTATGCCTAAACCTAAAAACCCAAAATGCACACAGAAAGCTTTTCAGTGAACAAAAGCAGTCTTCAGAATGTCCACGCTATCAGTTCTGCATTCCAGGTTCTCTTAAGGATAAGTAAGTAGCCCAACACCAACATGCCATTTTATTTCATTTTTTTAAAAGAGTTGATTTATTTGTCAGAGAGAGAGAGAGAAAAAAAGAGAGAGCACGCACACACAAGCAGGGTGAAAGTCAGGCAGAGGGAGAAGCAGACTCCCTGTTGAGCAGGAAGCCTGTCATGGCACTTGATCCCAGAACCCTGGGATCATGACCTGACCTGAAGGCAGAGGATTTACTGACTGAGCCACCGAGGCGCCCCCCCCAACATGCCATTTTAATAAGGTAATTTTCAGAACCTCTGTGAAATAGCTTTAAGAGTCTATGGACCACATGCTTATATGCTCTTTAGCTAAGCAATGCAAGAGGTCTGGTATTGAGGAAAATAAGATGGTCACCGAAAAGATCTGAAAACAACTAATGGTTATCTTGGGGTGTTGATCTTATGGGTAATTTTTTTCATTTACCTATACTTTAAAATTTTTCAATAATAAATGTATCAGTTTGATAATATACATTATTCTTTAGTGCAACAATAGTATCTTCTCACTTGACAACTTCCTTTCTAGGAATTTACCTCCAAACCCACTCCCTCTTCTTGTCGCCTGCTCTCGAAAAAACAGCAGAGTTACATATGCAAATATTATTCAGATTATTTACTATACGTGAAAACTGGAAATGTTTAGTAATAAGAAAATTGTTCAGTAAGATAGAATTCATTTACAAGGTGGAACACTACGCAGCTATTTTTTAATATAAGGTACTTTTAATGTATATATATTTTTAAAGATTTTATTTATTTATTTGACAGACAGAGATCACAAGTAGGCAGAGAGGCAGGCAGAGAGAGAGGAAGGGAAGCAGGCTCCCTGCTGAGCAGAGAGCCCCATGCGGGACTGGATCCCAGGACCCTGGGCTCACGACCTGAGCTCAAGGCCGAGGCTTTAACCCACTGAGCCACCGAGGCGCCCCGATATATATATATACATATATATATATATATATATATGTATATATATATATTTTAATATAAGGTAATATAAGGTACTTCTGTACCTTATAAAGATATGTAATAAGCAAAATATGCTATACAATAAGTGTAAAAAAATGTAATATATGTAAGTGTATACAGCATGTGATTTCATCTGTGGAAAATAATAATGAAAAAAAAGACCAGAGGGAAATATGCCATGAGAATGATTTACTCCCATTGGTGGAGGAAATGCCCATGTACTTTTTGTGCACTACACTCTTCTTTACATGTTTTATAGTAAGACTCTTTAACAGAAAACAAAAACGAAAACAACTTATGGGCACAGATGACTTTTTCGGAATTTTATTCAACAGACAAAAACCAACAAAAAACTAGCCATCCAACTATAAGGAAGAAATTCTTTGCTAGTACAGTTTTGATAAAATAAAACACTACTCAAGGACAGCCACAGCATAGCAAACTAGCAACCACTATTGCCTAAAATAGTTTAACAGTTTAAATGCTATTATTCTTTTCCCATTATGCTAATTTAATAAAATTAGCTACTCTAATTCATAAACCACAAACCAACACTAAAAAGCTTTTCCGAAGTATTATATTAGGAAGCTGGATTCTACCACCACCTGCCTTCCCTTTTGTGTGCAAAATTTATATAGAGATCTAACATGAGAATACAGCTTCAGATGAGGATGTAATTATACTTCTTAAACAATGTT
This sequence comes from Mustela nigripes, assembly GCF_022355385.1. NCBI lineage: Eukaryota > Metazoa > Chordata > Mammalia > Carnivora > Mustelidae > Mustela > Mustela nigripes. Next base: position 97,062,403 of record NC_081557.1, read on the forward strand.
AAGCTATTTGATAGATTAGACCACAATGAAGATCTCCTTTTGTGTACTGATTTTTTTTTTCCTAAAAGGCAAACAGTCTTGGATCTCCCAATCTCTGTAGAAAATGCATCATTCTTCAGTGATTCAGAATAAGAGACAGAGAAGAGCCAAGTAAAAATAACAGGGTCTAGTTGTTTACCACACAGTTGTTCAAACTAAGCCCTAAAATTTGTCTTGGATTCAAACTTGGGAAAAAAGACCTCTAAGTTTTAAAACACAAACTTAGGGGCGCCTGGGTGGCTCAGTGGGTTAAAACCTCTGCTTTTGGCTCAGGTTATGATCCCAGAATCCTGGGATCAAGCCCCTGCATCGGGCTCTCTGCTCTGCAGGGAGCCTGCTTCCTCCTCTCTCTCTCTCTCTCTGCCTGCCTCTCTGCCTACCTGTGATCTCTGTCAAATAAATAAATAAAATCTTAAAAAAAAAACCAACATACAAACTTACATTGATGTTAAACACACTATATTGAGGAAATTTCTGTAGGAAGCATAATCATGATATTTAGCTGATATTGTTCTTTATACCACTTTAATTGTTCTCTCTGTAATACTGCTGTATGCTCAGCAATGCAAACTTAAAATAAGATTAACACTTTAAGGATTCCACTAGCCATCTTATTTATAGTATTTGGGATAGTTGTATCCATTGAAGACTGAAATACTTATCCAGACAATGAATGAAGATCATAAGCACTGCTTTAAAAATCCTCATTAGTAGTATACTTTAAGAAATAATTCTAGAGGTACTATTGCTAAACAATTCTTAATGCAAATTACCACGAAAGTTCACAGAGCAACTCTGCAAAACTTCAGATCTATAAGAACTTTTCTCTTTGTTAATTACCTTGCTATTTCCCTCATTCCTCTCAATTTTAACATTTCCACTCACACCATATTATCAGGGACACTCACCCATCTTAAACTAACATTATTTCTTTTTATATGTGAAAGACACCTTCTTTTGAAAAGCAAAGGGGAATGGGGTCTACGGACTAGAAATTTAGCTTTCAAATTAAATCATGTCTCACATGTATCGTAGGATCTGAGTGATCTGACCTGTGCCTTCAATTACAAATGCATTGATCTTGATACCTGATGGCCAAACCACGGTACTACTCCACAGTGCCCCCTAGCTTCACCAGATGTATCAGTTTAAAAGAGACGGTTTGAACCGTCCACCTCAAGAGAAAGTGTCACTCAGTATCAGCTCACCTAAACAATTCTTAAATAGATAACCTAGTACCTAAATTTGGCCTAATAAGTAGCAGCTGAATTAATTAAATCTTGTGACCAATACTGATAAAAGCTTATGAGAAAAAAAAATATGAACTAATGGGTTTGGAATTCAACCACATAAAAATGTTCAAAAGTTCTGTAAGAAGCTTTCTTTAATGCACAATCTGTTTGATTTTTAGAGTCATTAAGCAAGGACTCATATAAAAATACGCATTAAAAATACCTTCTTTTATGCAGTTTATGGGGAAACAGCATGGCATTAGGCCATGGTTCTTTAGAGGAATGGAATAAATTTCTTCATTTTTAGAAATGCTGAGATCAAGATTAAGTAATCTCACTATAGGTACATTATTTATCATTAAAAACTCAGTATAATTGTGAACAAAGGTAAATTTGTGAGAGAAAATTTGTAACCTTGGTCCTGATGCTATAAAATAAGTCTGATTTGGAATGCCTCACCATTAGCAGGGGAGGACAAAAAGTGAAGGTGACACAATGACATGTGCCCCTACTTTTTGGAAATGGATTCCTTCACATTAAGCAAAACTTCCAAGAACAGCAGCAACAGAAATCACTCAAGTTTTCAAATGTCCTACACCTCACATAGCCATTATGAAAATCCATTCCTAGGTTACAGCATATTCAAACTCTAACACATTTGCAATAATAAGGGGGAAAAAACTGAATAGGATGAAAACTAGGGGAAAGAAAAACCCGAAAAAGGACGAAACTCCAGAACAACTGCAAGAAGGCAGGGTAGAGTACGTCAAAAACACAAGGTTTTATTCCAAAGAATAGTTTTGTTTCTACTGATTTTTTCTGAAGTATTTAATTTGCACGTCTTAAAATAGAGACCCTGAGGAGAGCAGCTTGAGGCAGTGAAAGGAAGGGGGGCGGGTTAGGTAAGAAGAGAGACTTGGGAGAAAATATGTACGGTGCATCAGAATGTGCAGTGGACTGGGGGATGCTGGCTTCACCGCCAGGAAGCAGTTGAGGGCTTTTGGAGTAGAGAAGCCGAACCAGATGTGGCTTCAGGAACGCGCATTCGCCGCCAGAACGCACACCTGGTCAGGGGACCACCTGAGCAAAGCGAGACCGAGCCACCAACCGTGCAAGCGCAGAGATGACCATTTTAACCCGTTCTATTGTCTGGAGTATTAGATGGAAATGCCTCAGGCACGAGATCAAGCTAGCCTGACACCAAATCAAGAGACGCTGTCGGGCAAAAGGAGACACAGACGATGGACAATGGCCGTCCGGGCATTCCCGGCCGCGGGGCCCCTTCCCCGAGGGGCCAGGGAGGGGCGCAGCGGTCTCGGGGGCCGCGCGATGCCCCGTCCCGGAGTCCGAGCGCAGGCGGCCCCCTCCCCGGGGCTGGCGACGTCCCTCCTCGCGCGGCCCGGGAGCACCCAGACTTCCCCTCCCACCCCACCCCCAGCTGAAAGCTGGGAAGACGCGGAACTTGGGCTCCGGAGCGGAGGCCACAGATCAGGTCACGGCCCGGGTGGGAGGCTCTGGGAGAAATTCCGTGTGGCCACCGGGGGTGGCGTAGAGAAGGCAAAGCCCCGGCCGGTCGGGTTTCCAGCTGGACGACACTCGGGGCCAGATGACCGGGCCCCGAGCCCTTCGGCGCTCACCGACCCCCCTGCAGCTCCCGGGTCCTCACAGTCCCAGGCCCCTCGCCTCAGCCAGAGACCCAGCCTCTCCGCTAGACCCAGCAACCCACCCCTCCAACCCCGCTGCGGCCGCCCCTCCCGGCCAACAGCTCCTCTCTCCCGGACCCTCGCCCCGGACGCTCCCGCCGAGCCCCGGGCCGCACCTCCGTCTTGGTGATCCGGTGCCGCCCCAGCTTCACCACGGCGAAGTTACCCTTGCCCAGCGTGCCCTCGATGTCGTAGAACCCCACCCGGACCGGCCCGCGCTGCAAGTGCTTCGGGCCATCCGCCATGACCATGCTGGGCCCCGCTGCCAGACTCGGCGGACTGGAGCGCGGGCTGGCGGGCCGGCGGCGCTGCTGGGCTCCGGCGACGCCGCTCGGCTCGCTCCTCCGCTCGGTCCCTCCCGCTCGGCTGGGCCCAGCCAGGCGCGCGCCGCCGCTGACGTGCGCCGACGTCAGGGGGCCGGGGCAGGGAGGCGGGGGCGGGACCGGGCCGCGATTGGTCACCATGGCGACCGGAGCACCGCCGACGTCGGCGGCTGGGAGGGAGGGAGCGAGGGAAGACGGGAGGGGCCTGGACGGCGCGTTCTTTCCGGACTCAGGCACCCCGGGTTCGCCGCCGCCTCGCGGCTGCCAGGGGCGGGGTCATCCCCCGGCCCGCCCCGTTCCTCGGCCACCCCAGCCGAAGGGCAAGAGCGAGCCCTGGTGGGCGGAACGAAGGGGTGCAGCGACCTGGCCGTCTCCTTCCCTCGTCCGGGCGGTCTCCGCCTACCTGAGGGCCTTCCCGCCAAACCGCTCACCTGTGCCTGCGGTGCGCCGGCGAAATCGGCAGCGGCCAAGAGCTGGGGTTGAGCAACGCATCGCTCACCGACTCCTTCCTTCGTATCCCTTTCTCATTGGTTTCTATATAAATCCTTCCTCATTTTGATGTCTCAGGAATCTTCTGACAGCAGCACGGGTCGCTTAGAGACTCCCAGAACGTCAGCGCTTGAAGAGACACCGGAGATCACTAATCCAGGGATCTGGAGCCTCACAGAGGCTTCAAAGCCTCAACCCCCTCTACAATGCGAATTTTTCCCTCTTTGAGATGGTCTCTGGGGATATGGGGCTGTATCTTTTATCAGGTTCACAAACGCGTTGGTGACCCTGAAAAGGTTAAATACTTACCTAATCCAGTTTCTTTTCAGATGATGAATCAAACCCCAAGGAATGAAGGGAATTGCCAGGGTCATGATGGTGAGGGTAGAGTCAGGACTGCAAATGACCACACATCAGTATTCTATGTGGTGGCCCAAGGAAACAGGAACAGCGTTATTTCATATTTTGAAATATATGCCTCCACATCTTGCTTTCTAAATGCCAGTCTCTATTAAAAGGAACCAGACTCTGGAGAAATGAATGATTCGAAGACAGAAAGAGGGAAAGTACAAAATGCCCATGAAGATCTTGTGCTGGAAAGCAAGATTTTCAGAGTGATGGAGCACATGTCAAAACCAACAGAAGCCAGCTTGAAGCTACCTCCCGTTATCAAAACTGGGACAATTGAAACATCACCAATGAATAATGATTAGAATGGACTATAACACAATGAATTTCAAAAAGGAATACACAAGTGCATATTTATTCTTAAAATGTTAAATAAATAGGGCCGCCTGTGTGGCTCAGTGGGTTGGGCCTCTGCCTTTGGCTGGGTCATGATCTCAGGGTCCTGGGATCCCCCAGCGTAAGGCTCTCTGCTCAGCAGGGAGCCTGCTTCCCCCTCTCTCTGTGTGCCTGCTGCTCTGCCTACTTGTGATCTCTATCGGATAAATGAATAAAATCTTTTAAAAATTAAGTTAAATAAATATATAAATAAATATAAAGGCAAGAAAGGAGAAATAACTCCTCTTCTTGACAACTAAGACCCTGGAGGAAATGGTGAAATTAAGAAATCACCATTTTGCAAACACTATGGTAGTAATCGATTCAGGTAGGGAATTATCTATCAGTAGATTGCAAAATCATAAAATAGATGTTAAAATCACTGACACACGATATTTACTCACTCTCACAGAAGCCTCAGATTTCTTATTCATTACAAAGTGATCAAAATGGCCCCTTTATAGTAAAGAAGTCTGACAGACACCACCCAAACCAAATGATCAAAGTTAATGTCACCGGTTATGGGATAAAATGACACAAAGTGCCTTCTGATGGGAGATACTGAGAAGCATACAATACCCCTTAAATAGTATCCCAGTCAAAAAATCCAAATTCTGAATCTAATCACAAAGAACAATCAGAAAAATGCAAATTGAGAAATATCCTATTCATCCACTGTCCTATCGTCTTTTTAAAAAAAGGTCAGTGTCACAAATGATAAAGAAAAAGCGGAAAACCTGTTATCTATTTAAGGGATTAAAGAGACATGTCTCTAAAGGCAACATGTCATTCTGGATTGGGAGAAAGGTGCTGTAAAGGAATTTTTTCAGGGCAATTGTTGAAATTTGAATATGGATTGTGTATTAGATGAATATTTTATTTTTATTTAAATGTTAAGCCTCTTGAATTCTAGAATGGTGGTTATGAAAAAGTGTATGAATATTAAGAGCATTTAGTATTTTTGGAAGTATTTAGGGATGGGAGTTTTTGATATGTGTAATTTATTCTCAAATGGTTTTAGAAAGATAGCTAACGTGGCAAAACATTTAACTAATAGAACTAGACAAAGGGTATACGATAGACATTACATTGTTCTTGCAACCTCTGTTTTAATTTTTTAATGAAAATTAATATTTGTATATGAATCCATTTTATTAATTTAATACTTTCTGTGTAAGATCAGCTGGTTCCTGTGCCCTCCAACTGCTCATGGTGCTTCTGTCCAGCACTCTCCCCAAGAAATACCTCATTCTACTGTGAATTATATCGTTTATAAAAGTGAGGAAGGTGAGACTGGCGAGATTTCTGGATTGATGAGAGTAGGATGAGAATTTGTCTAACTAGCCAGGAGCCCACATATATACCCTAACTCAAAAAGTGTTCCCATCTACATTTTGCCAGTTAGATTAATGTGTTTTAAGTGCTCTGGGGGTGGAAATTTGGGAATCAGATGAAAAGCTACTTACCCAAGAACCAGAAAATGCAGATAGAGACCCAACTTAAGCCAACACCTCCTCTTTCAAGTATCTTTCGAACAGAAATTAAGACTCTTTTCTGATTATTTTCATCAGATAACTAGCTCAACTACCTCCTTGCACAGTCTGGGATTAAGACTTGTTTTGGGGCTGGTAAGAGGAGAGAGAGGTGGCAGGGAGTACCAGCAGGTTTTTGACAAACCAGAGATCAGTGTGAGGATGCTGATTGTCTGGAGGTCAGAGAAAGAGAAACCAGAGATATGGGAGAAGTAGGTGGGGTTGTGCCCAAAATAAACCTTGCCCCCTTGGAAATGCAGCAGGTGCACCACTGGAAATTACCAGGAGGCTGTAAATAGAACCTGGAGAAATGTATGTGGACTGAATATTCCAAGCTTGGACTCTGTGATTCAGCTCAGTTCCCTCAGTCCAAGAGATCTACTTTTCTCTCTGCAATTTTAACCCTGTGTGTCTCTTAGGCACTTTTGTTTCAATTAAATGATAGCCATATATATTATAGCAATTATTAATATTATCCAATTCTCATTTTCCTCCCCTCCTTCTCTCTCCCCCTTTCCCCTCTTCTTCCCCTTTTATCCCCCCAGATACATGCACACACTTACCACCACCATCACCACATCAGGAAAAAGAATATAAAAGGGAGAAAGAGAAGAGAAGCTTCATACAATTCTCATCTTCTTCATCCCTAGTTTTAGTATCAAAGGGGAGAGGACTCTGGATGCCAGATTTCCTATTTGCTTGACCTTTCCAATGCAGTGTGCACAGCTAATGCTTTGAGTCCGGTATATTTGCCACTGGGTTGATTAAACAATGTTAAAATAACCTGTCAAAAGCCAAAAGGGTGTACATATATGAAGAGTTAAGAAAAAGGGAGAGAAGGTGAGGTAAGAATTAGTTCTATAACATACTGAACCTAGAACAAAAATGAGGAAGGAGGAGAGACATTAGCAAAGAGTTAATGAAAGAGTGATTTGAAATGTGAGGGGAGAAAACCTCCATGGCTCACGGTGCTGTACACATTTTTCTGAAGCTGAGAGCCCACGAACCTGAAAAATAAGATATGTACCATGTTTCCTCGACCATGCACAACATCTGCACTTTTACTGTTTTATCCTTTAGGACTGAATAAAAGTCAACATACCAGTAGGTTCAGGACTGAATTTTAGATTTAGTTAAAAACTGAAAACTGGTGGGATCTTTATTGGATGACTTTGCTTAGAAAAAAAGAGGTTACAAAGCTAGCAGGCATACTTTGCTTTTTATATTACACAAGACAGAAAGAACCTGAGAAAATCCAAATCACTGACCTGTGCCAATTATCAGAGCTTCTCCTGGGTATAGAATACAGGTCCTCCCGAACTATGCACCAATCTGTCATGTTAATGAACATATGGGTCCCACTATGTTTAAAAAACTATATGGAAGTAAAACTAGAGGATTGATTATTTAAGCAAAACTTTCTTTGGCTCTTTTAAAAGATGTGTAACCATGCCCCGGGTTTCAATTTTTCAGGTTTAGTTTTAGCTGCGAAAAGATCGTCTCTAAGTGAAGAACGTGTGATTCTCTCTAAACTTTGAAATTAATTTCAAAAATTTTTGTATCTCCTCCCAGACGACAGATTTGCTTAGGATTGTAATTTGAAAGGGATCTCAGAGAGTATCATAGGAGTCCATTCTCGCATCTGATACAGAAATCTCTAGACACTTGACAGATGGCATCAAGCCGTGCTTTCCTGCTTCATTACACATCTCACATGGAATCTATGTGAAACAGTTCATTTCAGTAGAAAATACACTCTCATATTGGCTTCAAAGAGGCTTCTTCCTGACTTCGGTCCAGTTTTAGTTCTTTTCTCTGGTATAAGGCATTACAAACAGACATACACCTATTGTCATGTGTTGTTGTTGTTGTTTTTTTCTAATTGTCTAGGCAAAGCATTCCCCAAATCACGTTCTATCTAATTGTTTCAACTGTTTCTTTCTTCTTGTGCCTCTCTGGACTCTGGCTTGTCAAGGTCTCTTCAAATATTGTCCCCAAACTGAACCACAATAGCTTGGGTAGAGTCTAAACCCATCTCTCCTTTGATCCAGACCCTCTACTCATACTAATTCAACCAAAGGTTGTGCTTATTTTCTTTTTAGCAGCTACAACCCAGAGTTAAGATTAAGGCCAACTAAAACGGCTGGGTCTTTTAAAATAAGAATTACTGTTACCATTTTCCTGGGTGATTGATTTTTTAAAAAATATAAGTGGAGGGGCGCCTGGGTGGGTTGAAGCCTCTGCCTTTGACTCGGATCATGATCCCGGGGTCCTGGGATCAAGCCCCACGTCGGGCCCTCTGCTCGGCGGGGAGCCTGCTTCCTCCTCTCTCTCAGCCTGCTTCTCTGCCTCCTTGTGATCTTTGTCAAATAAATAAAATCTTAAAATCTTTATATATATATATATATATATATATATATATATATATATATATATATATTCTGATAGTTAAAATGTCATTTACTGATTTTGCCTGTTGTCCCAGATAATAGAATCATTTTGATGCTTTGCTCTTTCATAAGTCATATCACCTAATCTTCGTTCTTGGAGCCATTGGCTGGTTCTACCAGCATGCTTTCTATATCTTTATTGTGGTAATTATTCTTTGTATCACCATTCCTAGTACAAATGTGTGGCTCATGACTGGTATGGTGACCTGATAAACAGGGCAAAACCTGGGCCAGAGTTGTAGAGCTTGTCACTTGACATCTTCCAGTCTGACTTCCAAAAATTTACTGATCAACACCCATTAGATTTGGCTTTTCAGACAACCATGAATTGCGGGAAGTTCTTCTTTCTTTTTTAAAATTTACCTATTTATTTTAGAGACACACAGAGAGAGAGACAGAGCTAGAGAGCGAGAGTGAGTAAGAGCAGAGTGAGGGGCGGGGTGGGGTAAGAATCTTAAGCAGACTGCCTGCTGAGTGTGGAGCCTGACACGGGGCTGGATCCCGTGGCCCTGAGATCATTACCTGAGCCCCAATCAAGACTCAGACCCTCAACTGCCTGAGCCACCCAGGTGCCCCCAGGAAGATTCTATGTCCGTGCTGCTGGGCTGATTTTAAAGAGGGTCCTCAACATTCTAATACCAGGGTTTCACAGTATAAGCTACTCCATTCTCTGTCACTTCCCATTGAGTTCGTTATTTTCTATTATTGGAGTATTTTCCTAATCTTCCCTAACCCCACTAGGGTGGGAACTTCTTTGAGGGTAAGGATCATCTCTTAGTCACTTAGGAAATTCCTAAACTTTTAAGCAGAATTCCACAAATGCAGTTTCCTTTGACATTTATTGCATTCATGTGCCAGGTGCTATAGGAGACACTGGAGATGCCAGGGTGAATAAGGGCCAGGCCCTGCCCTTGGGAATTCAATGCTTTAGGGTGGCAGCTCTGAAATCTGAGTGCTTGAGTGTGAACTGAGGCCCCATTGCTTATTAGCCGCTGACCTGGGGGAAGTGGCTCGTGCTTTCTCTGCTTCAGCGTGTCATCTATTAAACAGTGCTCACAGCAGGGCCTACGCTTCAGAAGGCTATTGTGAGGCGGGTAGACCCATAAACCAATACTTGTAATTTAGCGTGGTGAAAGCCAAGAGAAGAGGTATGCATGGGGAGCTCAAAGGAGAGGTATTTAGCTCAGATTAAGGCTTCCAAAAGATGAAACTTGAGCAGAGTTGTAAAGGCTGAGGAAGGCTTGGCCAGGTGGGAAAAGTTCGGATGAGGCTCTGAAGAAGAAACATCATAAGCCACGGTCCTGAAGGTATGAAGAGGCACGACGTGCTCAGAGAACTGGCATCAATGGTGAACTTTGAGACCCCATGATGAGAGTGTCCAGACAAAAAGGAAGGACAGGACCCCAGGTCACAGAGGGCTCTCTCTTCTCCTTCCGGCCAGACTGCTGCTCCTCATCCCCTCCGAAGAGAAATTCTGAAGTCACAACCCATAGGAAGCTGCTGGAACAATGGATTTCAATCGCGGCAGTGACGAAATGTGAGGGATAAGGGAGAGCGAGAGATGTTGAAGATTGCACCTGTTCACTCCTGTCAAAAACCTGCCGCAATCAATTACTGGGAGCTTACCGTGTGCCATTTACTCTGCTGGACACTGAACATACAAAGGTGGATGAAATGGGAACCCAGTCCTCAAAGAGCATAGAATCTATTTCATTCCGACATTTTGTCCTTATTTCGCTAATATTTATATAAAGGTATTATGAAGACATAATTTGCAGATATCAGTATATATGACGCCTGTGTGCTGACACAGAGTGAGTTGTTCTAGGAGTCATGCGTTCTGCGTTGCTGTTCATAAGCTCTGGGTATGTAATTCTGGAGCTCAGTGGAGAGAGCTAGGTTGAAAATTCAGAGATTGGGGCACGTGGGTGGCTCAGTGGGTTAAAGCCTCTGCTTTCAGCTCAGGTCATGGTCCCAGGGCCCTGGGATGGAGCCCTGCATCCGGCTCTCTGCTCAGCCAGGAGCCTGCTTCTCTCTCTGCCTGTTTCTCTGCCTACTTGTGATCTCTGTCTGTCAAATAAATAAATAAAATTGAGAGATTGATTGTGAAGTCAAGGATGTAGAAGGTATCGTGCAGTGGGACTATCAAGCATGGAGGAGAAGACATTCCAGGCACTTGTTGTCTTTTGCTGGTAGAGGAGCCTGTTACTTACAGCTCAGGAGATACACCCACAGATTCATGGGGGGCCTGTTTTTGAGTTTTTACTATTATGACTCATCTCTTAAGGGAATAAACATTACAAGCAAGTAAAGAGTCATTTTTTTCTCATCTTTTGTTCTGGAAACTGTGTTATATTGTAAAAACTGGAACCTTATTAGCTAATTTACTAGTATACTTGTTATTCCTGGTTTTGTAGGTATATTTTGGGTGCTAGGACTATGTACATTTCAGTTTTTTAATGTAGTTATCTATCCAATTTTGGTGACTATTAATTTTGATCTGATTTTATCAGATCGCTTTAGATTATTTAAGTGTTTATTGAACTTAAATTTCTCATGTTTGTAACCACAAAAATCATTTTCAAATTTGCATACATTTTTAATCTCTAAGACTGAAGAATAAATTTATTTGCTTAGGTCACTAGTCTATAGATAAAATACAAAAACAAGCAAAAAAAAAAAATCTACCCCATGCCCCTGCCTTCGAAATAAAGGAGTAAAGAAAAGGATAGAATCTTATTTGCTTAGCACTCACAGGAGTGGGAAAATAAAGAGAAGCATCCCCTCCTTACCAAGGAGAGGCCAGAGAAATAAAATGAAAATGGATAGGGAGGGGGAAAATACCTTCCGAATCTAGAAAGAAAAGAACTTAAAAGAGAAGAATTTCAAGAAGGAGATAATACTTTCAATCACTAGAAAGATGTCAAGGAAGATAAAGATGGAAAGAACTAATCGAATTGAGTCACAAAGAAATAATTGATGATTTTTTTTTCAAGATTCTATTTCTTTATTTGACAGAGAGAGAGAGATCACAAGTAGGCAGAGAGGCAGGCAGAGAGAGAGGGGGAAGCAGGTTCCCTCTTGAGCAGAGAGCCCGATGTGGGGCTCGATCCCAGGACCCTGGGACCGTGACCCAAGCTGAAGGCAGGGGCCACAACCCACTGAGCCATCAAGGTGCCCCTAATTGATGATTTTTATGCAGGATTTCAGTACTGAAGGCAGAAGCCAAGCTTGAGTAGGAAGTGGTGAAGAAAAGGGAATATAGACCATTTTTTCAAGAAACTTATCTTTGAAGAAATGAAGGTACATGAGGACACAGTTAAGAGAAGTTGGTTTTTGTTTTTAGTTTTTTTAATTGGTAGAGACTTGAGAATTTTTGGAAAGAGAAAAGAGAGAGATTGAGGTCAAGGCAATGAGAGATCATCTATAAAGTACAAAGAAATTCAGAACACAAGGGACTCCTCAGTGAGGAGGTAGGATGCCTCCTTTATTCAGGTGTGGGTGGGAAAGGAAGCAAGGGCCCTTTGTCTGCAGGTAAGTGGGTAGTGTGCAGAGCAGGAACTTTGCCTTTGGTATCAGTTTCCTCTGTGAAGTAGGAAACAGATCATCCACAGAGTGTGAGAGTAGAGGAATGGAAGCTTTAGTTGAGTTGTGGAGGTGTGAAAAATCTGCTGAGAATGAGGGAGGGAGTTGATTAGGACACATAGAAAACTTGCTGGACCATAGGAAGCTCCAAGGAGGTCCAAACGAGGTGGGAAAACCATGAATTGGTTTTCCGACAACATTTGGTAGCCTGGATATCAGACTGATACAGGACTGGAGTTCGGTGGGTTTCCAAGGAGCAAGGGAGTTTAGGACTAGGCAAGAAAATTACTGAAAACAAGTACTATGAAGTCTGGAGAGAGAAATATAGGAGGATAGGAAGGGGTGGGGAGACTGATGGGAAAGCAGAGGGCTCAAGAGTTTGTGGAGCATAAATGAGATGAGAGGGAAGGCATGAAAGATCTTGAGAAGGGATCATGTCTATGCTAGTATGTTTGAGTTAGATATTATTTTAGGTGCTGATAAGATCCAAGGAAGAGTCTCAAGAATGGGTGATTAAAGTGAAGAGGAATGGTCTGCCTCTTCCTCTACTGTATTCCCAGGTACTTAACATGATGCCTGGAACATAATGAGCCTCTGATATTTATTTGCTAAACAAACAAAACAAAACAAATAAACAAAAACCCAAATTCTTTGTTTCCTGCTACCCAGTAGGTTATGCCAATTTCCCTCTTCCCCACCACTGATTTCATTGGTTAATTACCATTAAGGTACATGCTCTAAAAGTATTACCTACTATGGGATTGTGTAACATGAGGTCCTGATCTAGTCTGGGACTGTAGGGTTCAAGAAGTTTCCCTAAGGAAGTGGCATTTAAGGTAAGATCTGAAAAATCAGTAGGAGTAAACCAGGGGATGAGATGTAGGGAGAGTTTTTCTAGTGAAAGTGAAGAGATTTATCTTGAGGTGGGAAGAAGCTGAAAATGTACAACTGAGGAATTACCAAGAAAATTAGAGGGATAGGCTGATGGTGTAGGTTAGGACCATATTACATGAAATCTTACATATCCTAAATCATGAAGTAGATCTTGACCTGTTAGACTTGAAATGATACAAGTTGACTTACAACAATTGTTGTTAGCTTATAAGCATTCATCAGAATTATTATGTGAATGTGTGATTTTACACAATGAAACTTGAAATTTAAAAAATCACATTTGTCTAAAATGTCTCCCCTAGCAGCCTGCTACTTCCCTTCTGTAAAGTCTTACTCCTTTGGATTAACCAAAGCAAATGGAAAAGCCTTTTGAAAACCACTATTAAAATGCACCTTGCTTACATGGAGAGAAAGTCTCTAGGCCTTCCTCTCTGCTATTCTAGTTTTTGTTGTTGTTGTTGTTAGCTTCATGATTGGGTTAATTCTGTATTTACATAAAATACATAAAATTACATAAAAGAAAAACATCAATTAATGAAATGTGAAGAAGACCAAGAATAGCACAGAAACCTTTGTCTGATGATGGGGACAAGAGGTTCAGTTAGGTAGTAAGCACTGTAATGGAGATTTTGAATTTTGGGCTCTCCTAGTGTAGCTAAGGTCCCAAAGGATACTTGTTGCATAATTTGTCTAGTATAAACCTATGTAAAGTTCCAAATTAGCCAAGATAGAGATAGGGATGGATGCTGACCCCAAGATCAATCTTGGAAGAACAGTAGAGAGAAATCATCATGAAACTAAGATGTAGAATAACCATCCTTTTATTCTATACCACCCTGAAAGGAGCCCTCCACCTTTTCCCATGTGAACAACTACCTGAGAAGTAGATGAGCATGTGGGCAAAAACCTGATTGGGTGACAAGTACATGGAGGGATAATCAGATTAAAACAGCCCTCCAACAATTTCGTGGAATCCCCTAGACCTAGAAATTCCAAAGGCAACCCTCTTGGGTCCCCTCCCTCTACAGGACTTTGTACTATCACCCAATAACCTTTGCTATTGCTGCCCAATAAACTTTGTCTGGTCTACCTCTTCATTCTTGGAAGCAGCATGACCAAGAACCTCAGGCACTAAAGGAAAAGAAATCCTGAAACACTTCTGTGGAATTAGCAACAGAGGCTCACACTGCTGGTTTAAGTGACCTGAGAACCAGAAGCCAGAATGTGGAAAACTGCCGGGGGTTGACTGTCCTTGAGCATTTACCGAGCAATCGACCACAACTCCCTCTAGCCCCGAGGGCTGGCGAGTTATAATCTAAGAGGACCTCCTCTTAAGACAGCTTCTCCTTGAGGCATGGAGGGTGGAGTAAGCCTGAAAGTAGGATCCTGACCTCAAGAGTTGATTGATAGCATGATACCCAGTCAGAGCAATTAATTATGGTACTCTGGTGTCCCGAGCTCTCCACCCTAGGGTCATCCCTATTCCCTTCCCTAATCTCACTGGATGTTGACAGAGACTGGGATTTGCCCTTTGGTCTTTTCCCACACCAAAGACTCAGACAGAATAAGTGATACCATCAGAGAAATCATGCTCACAGGCCAAAGTAATGACACATTAGGAGCACAACAACTTCAAAAGAAAACAACAGCCTGCATTAAAGCTGCCACTAGGAACAAATACATTAAATCCAACGTTAAATCCAACATTTAACAAATATAAAATAAACATAATAAATTTGGTAAGAAAATCATGGAAGTCAAGAGTGAATACCAGGCATGAAAAACATGTCATAGCAGAAATAACAGTTGAGATAGAAGAGACATGGCCGGAAAACAAATTGCTGAGCTGGAAGATCAGATTAAGGAGCTCTTCCTGCAGGAAGCCTGGAAGAAGAAAAAGAATATATAAAACAGAACCCAAGAGATAAAGAATATGGAATTGTAATGCAAACTTCAACTTACAGATAAGAGGAGTGTTGTAGGGCACAGGGGTACAAGAGCACCTGGCTCTGGGGGTACCAAACAGACCAAGTTTGGTCATTCTCCAAAGGTGGTGAAACCAGAAAGGAATTTATTTCAGTGAAGCCAACATCAGGAAGACAGTGGACTGACGTCTCGAAGACAGTCCTTGAGGTGCTGAAAATGCTTCTAGGTTTATCTAAGGAAAATGTCGGACAAAGGTTGGTGGGTAGATGCAGGTGGGCAGCTGCAGTCAGGTGGATCATTGTCTTGGGGTCAGTCCTGGGCAGGGTCTTGCTGGCTCAGGGCGGTCCTTGTTGCTTGAGGGAGCAGTTGCAGTTTCTACCAGGGCATGCTCTGCCTGCAGGGTCTTTTGCCTAAGTCAAGAGATAAGCTGGAAAGAAGAACTTACTCAGTTGGAAAGTTTGAGGTCAAAATGGCCAAAAGTTTGAAGTCCTCTTACAAGGAGAGAAAAAGTAGAGAAGAAATACTTGAAGAAATGAAAACAAACCTCCCACGATTAAAGTTGTAGGACCTCATATTATGCGATACCAAACAAGAATGATGAGGAGAAGCTAACCTTAGTAATATTATATTGAAAACAAAGTATTTACAGGCAAAGGATAAAATTCTAAAAGTTTCTAGAGACAGAATCATCAGGGTCTCAGACCTTACAACAGCTATTTTTATTTTTTATTATTTAAAAAATATTTTATTTATTTATTTGAGAGAGAGAGAGCATGAGTGGTTGTGGGGGAGGGGAGATGGGCAGAGGGAGGGGGAGAAGCAGACTCCCCAGTGAGCGGGGAGCCTGGTATAGGGCTCCATCCCAGGACCCCAGGATCAACTGAGCCACCCAGGTGCCCCAACAATGGCAATATTTTTTAAAGTATTGAAAAAATAAAAGAGCTCTGAGCCTAGATTTATATCCAGTCAAATTTTCATTTAAATGTTTTGGTATAATAAGAATATTTTCAGGCATATATAGCCATAAAAAGTTACACAAAGACCCATATTGAAGACACTATGGGAAAAGGGACTCAAAGAAGAAAGATTTTAGAGATGCGGCTAGATGTGTATGCAGTAAAGATAATCAAATACCTGAATACAATTCAGTGTCATCTTTCAAAAATCAGCAAAGACTGAGGAAAAGAAAATGGGAAAGTTTGTTTATAATAACATCGACTTAAATTCTACACAATACCAAGAGGAGGTGTCTTTAAGTTAAGCATTTTAAAGATAAAGTAAGTAAAACAATAAATTTAAAGGAAGTAGAAAGGAAGAGATAAGAGAAAAATAGCCAGGATTGTTGAAAAAGAAAACAAAAATACAATACAGAAGAGCAATAGAACCAAAAGTTGGTTTTTTTAAAAAAACCAGTAAAATAAGACAAGCCTATGGCAAGAGTGATCAAAGAAAAAAAAATTCAAAAACTAGTATTTCCTAGATATCTTTTAATCACAACTTTAAAACTTTAAGAGTCTGAAGCATAAGTGAAATTGAGGGCAAAATTGTCCATTTCGTTGTTCATAATGTCTCCACACTACATAACACATTGGAAATAGATGGACAGATTTCTAGAAAAATGTAATTTACCAATTGAATAAGAAGAAATACAAGTCCTTAGTAATGCTGCAACTATTAAAGACATTAAGGCAACTTAAAAACCATCTCACAAATAAAAAACCAAACAAACACTGGTCTCGATGTTTTAAGATTTTGTTTATTTATTTGACAGAGAGCAAGACTGGGAGAGAGGGAGAGAGACAGCAAACAAGCAGGGGGAGAAGCAGGCAGAGGGAGAAGCAGGCTCCCAGCAGAGCAGGGAGTCTGAAGTGGGACTTGATCCGAGGACCCTCAGATATGACCTGAGCCAAAGGCAGCCACTTAACCAACTGAGCCCCTCAGGCTCCTGAGACCATTGGTTTTGTAGACAAGTTCTACTAAACTTCTACAGAACAAACTAAAATTATTACAAAGTGTGACAGAGAATAGAAAAAGAGGGATATTCCTTAACTCATTTATGAGGCAGTGTAATCTTTTTTAAAAAAATCAGTTAGCCAATATATAGTACATCATTAGTTTCAGATGCAGAGTTTAGTAATTCCTCAGTTGCCTGTAACACCCAGTGCTCATTTCATCACAGTAGGTCATGTAATCTTGATGTCCAAACAAGACAAGGATAGTGTAAGAAAGGAAAACTACAGATTATTTGCTTGGGACATCAGTGTAGAAATCCTAAATAAATATTTGCAAACTAAGCCCCAACAGAGTATCCAAGTAAGATAGGTCATGTAGAGGTTTTTTTTTTTTTTTTTTTTTTTTCCTTAAGATTTTATGTATTTATTTGACAGAGAGAAATCACAAGTAGACGGAGAGGCAGGCAGAGAGAGAGAGAGAGGGAAGCAGGCTCCCTGCTGAGCAGAGAGACCGATGCGGAACTCCATCCCAGGACCCTGAGATCATGACCTGAGCTGAAGGCAGCGGCTTAACCCACTGAGCCACCCAGGTGCCCCTGTAGAGTTTTTTGAAGTATGAAGATACATAGTGTATTTAAGTATGATTCTTGAAATTAACAGCTTCAAGGACAAAAATAACACAATCATTTTAAAAGATACAGAGAGGGGTGTCTAGGTGGCTTAGTCGGTTAAGCATCTGCCATCGGCTCAGGTCATGATCTCGGGGTTCTGGGATCCAGCCCTGGGTCGGGCTCCCTGCTCAGCGGAGAGTCTGCTTCCCCCTCTCCCTGCTAATGCTCTTTCCCCTTCTCTCAAATGAATAAATATAATCTTTTAAAAAAAGATATGGAGAAATATTTCATAGCAATTGAGTATAAATTCATGATAAGAATTCTTAACAAGTCAAGAATTTGCATAACCTGAAGAAAAATTATTATGTTATAGCAAACATTATACTTAATGGTGAACAATAGTAGCGTTCAATTTAAAATCAGGAATGAGGGCGCCTGGGTGGCTCAGTGGGTTAAGCCGCTGCCTTCGGCTCAGGTCATGATCTCAGGGTCCTGGGATCGAGTCCCGCATCGGGCTCTCTGCTCGGCAGGGAGCCTGCTTCCCTATCTCTCTCTCTCTCTCTCTGGCTGCCTCTCCATCTACTTGTGATTTCTCTCTCTCAAATTAATAAAAAAAAAAAAAAAAAAAAAGCTTTAAAATCAGGAATGAGACCAGGGGGCCTCGTATCATCACTTCTGTTTGAGCCTGTATCCACAGCTTTAGCTGGTACATACAGTAAGGCAAGAAAAAGAATGGAGAGGCGCCAATGGCGCTATTGCTCCAGAGAAAAATCAAGGACTCCTGGGGCAAGTAGAAATAAGGAGGATTTAATAGTCCGTTGATTCCTGCATGCCAAAATAATCCTAAAATGTAACAAAAGACACCATTTACAACATATTTTAAAACGTCAGGAAAAAGTATTTTAAAAACACGTGTAGCACTTCCATGAAGAAAATGTAAAACTATCGAGATTCCCTAAAGAAAGACATTCTAAATAAATGAAGTGAAATCCTAGGGTATTTCTTATTTCTTTCACAGAAAAAACTTGAAGATTGTAAATATTTCAATTCTCATATTGGTTTGTAGGCTTACTACAGTCCCAACAAAAATTTCAATAGGATTTTAATGGAACTTGATCGCTTTTTCTAAAATTTATATGGAAGAGTCAAGGGCTAAGAGGTCCAGAGATTTCTAAAGAACAAGACTAGAGAGGAAAGCTTTGCTTTACTAGATAATGGGATTTATTTATTTTTTTTAAAAGATTTTATTTATTTATTTGACAGAGAGAGATCACAGGTAGGTAGAGAGGCTGGCAGAGAGAGAGAGAGAGAGAGAGGGAAGCAGGCTCCCTGCTGAGCAGAGAGCCCGATGTGGGACTCGATCCCAGGACCCTGAGATCATGACCTGAGCCGAAGGCAGCGGCTTAACCCACTGAGCCACCCAGGTGCCCCCTAGATAATGGGATTTAATTTGAAGCTACAGTATAAACATAATATGGTATTTGTTCAAAAGTAGAAAAATAAACCCTTGGGCAGATGAAAAGCTCAGAAATAGAGCCACACCTGTATGGAATTTTAATATACGATAGATGTAACATGGTGATTCAACAGGGAATGGAGGGACAATGCAAGAAATGGGTTTGTTAAAAATGGTCATCTATATAACATGGAAATAGATCCCTAGTGCATATCATATGTGAAAAATTAAGTCCAGAAATATTAAGGACTTGAATATTAAAAGTAAAATTTCACAAATTTTATTGGAAAATATAGGGAAGTATCTTCCTGGCTTCAGAGTAGAGAAGCATTTATTAAAGATACACAAAAAAGCCTTTAACTGAACATAGATGTAATGAGCCCTGGGTATTATGTAAGACTGATGAATCACTGACCTCTACCTCAGAAACCAATTAATACATTGTATGTTAATAAGTGGACTTTAAATTAAAAAAAGAAAAAGCCTTTAACTGTAGAAGATCAATAAATCTGACTCTATTAAGATCTGATTGAAAGAATCTTACAAAAAGAGAAGGTACAGATTGGAGAAAACTTTTTGCAACCTAATTGACCAATAAAAGATTAATAGAAGAATTTTATAAAGATTTCTTCAATAAGGAAACAACAAGCCAACAGAAAATGGGCAAGAAATACAAACAGGAATTTCAGAGGCGGCAACACCTATGGTCAATAATATCTTTATGAGCCAGTCAACTTTCCTGGTTGGGGAAGACAAATGAAAACCACAATGAGATACCAGTTTAGACTCATTCAGTATGAGGCAAAATTACGGAGTAGGACGGTGCCAATTATGACATGGTGTCTTACATAAACTCTCGAGAGTACAAATGGGTATGACCACTTCGGGAAGTTTGTCAATAACTAAACACTGAACATTTCCATATGCAGTAACTTAGGAATTCTATTTCTAAGTATACACCCAAGAAAAACTCTGTGTACCATAAACAACGTTAAAAAGCACATCCCCAGCAGCCCTGGGAATATTTCGTAAGATAAATACTTGAAACAATCCAAACATTTATTGGTAGGAAAAGGATAAATAAATGTGGTAACTTCACACAATGGCACATTATATACCGAAATAAATAGCTATCAGCAAAAATATGAATAAACTGAGCAATATAATTTTTTAAAAAAGGAAGTTCCCAAGGATTGTATAGAATTTAACACCCTTTTAATCATGTTAAAAACAAAAGAAAATGGAACAATCTTTAGAAATACAAATGCGTGATGGAGCTGTAATTTCAAAAACCAAGTTATAATATAATGCAAGATTCTACAAAGGGACAAGAGAAGACTGGGGAGAGGCCCAGAGGTGGGTGTGAAGGGTTGTTAATGTTCTAATTCTTATACTGGGTGGCTGGCTCCCAAGTATTTATATTAATAGTAAATGCACAAATAAGTATGTAGCCCATGTAAACAAAAGAGGGCCACGCTTAGGCCAATAATCAGTGTCTTAAACTGAAGATACTCCAATTCTGTGCACTTGAGTGGAAAGGGGAGTAGAACACCAACTCCTCCACCATATTTTGGTTTATTATAATTAATCTCCACGACAATCCTACTTTTGGTTTCTGCTAGAATCTTTGCACAAATGAACCAAATCTAAGTGAGTTACCATCATTTGCTCCAGGCTACCAAGTGAGCCTGTGGTGGACCCCGGATTTTGAAGAGTCCCCTCTGTGACCCCAGTGCCTAGAGCCCAGTCACGGATGGGATGAGCCTCCCTTGTCCCTAAAACCGGTTTAACCACTTGGTATCAACCAAGATACCTCAGATACTGAGGTATCTTGGTTGAGGGTAACAATCAAGGGTAACAATCTGAGGGTAACAATCTCTAGATATGTGAGAGTAAAAGGTCACCCAACTCTTAAGTATTCTGCCACACCAAGGGGCCACGGCAAGCTGATGGATTTGTGCATCTGTGTCATAGTGGAAAACCTGCGTTAAAATGAAGTCATCTAGCATATCATTGAGTAATACAAATTTGAATGCGAAAGAGCTCAAGTAAGAAAGGTCATGCACCGTTGGGTCCGTTCCTTCGGGATGTACAGCATTACTTCGTCATACGCCCACGCAAGCACGCGCAGGTAAGGAATGTTCGCAAAATGTTTTTGGCGGCTGTATATTTGCTCTATGCCTAATTTACTCAGCTTTGTGACCTCATTCTTTCTGGCTTTTTTTTTTTTTTTTTAAAGATTTTAAAAATTTATTTAACAGAGAGAGAGAGATCACAAATAGGCAGAGAGAGGGAGTAACAGGTTCCCCACTGAGCATGGAGGCTGATCCCAGGACCCTGAGATCATGACCTGAGCCAAAGGCAGAGGCTTTAACCCACTGAGCCACCCTGGCGCCCCTCTGTTTTCTTTTTTCTTTATAGGACACCAAATGTGAGGCTCATGCCCCCTCTACTGGTCACATTTTGTCGTGAATACCTTCCTCAGTAGACATCCACCCAAGACTAAATTTGATATTTATCAAAAGACTTGATAATTTTTCTAGTGCCCTGACTTTTTTTTCTTTTGAGGGAAGAGTTGACAGTGAGAGAGTACTTTTTTTGTTTTGTTGTTTTGTTTTGCGAAGGAGACAGAAGGTCACCAAAAACTTGTTTGTGGGCAGACGCCGCATAATGTGTACAGATAATTTGGGGGGAGACTATCGGAGGTGTGGGGGTCACCTTGAGAGGCGGCCTCTGCAGCCTTTGCTTCATAGTGAACAGAATCTATTAGCTTTCTTCAACTCATCATCTGATTAAATTTATTAGTTCCTGTCACAGATGGCTCTTTGGTTGGGTGTAGCTCTACCCCATTTCTCCTGAAGTTGGGGTCTGCTCCTCTTCCCTGTGTTTACATGGCAAATCTACTCGTCAGAGTAAAATGAAAACCTCGGAGGACAGAAGTCACATTTAATTTTCTGTCAGGCTTGGCCTCCAACTCCCAAACAGTGCATACCACACAGTAAATAACAATTAGGCCACTTAGTCACCCACCTCAAATTGCCACGTAACGACAGAAAACGTCCCATCCAATAGCCTAAAAAAACCCATATCGAAAGGATGACAGAAGAGGCTGCCCACTCCCCAGAAAACTAAGTACAGTGATTTTTACTGTTGTGCCCATAATCACTGTTTGACCAGAATCATTTCAGGTGTGTTGTTTCCAAGATGCTCAAGTTCGGTAGTCAAGTTCAGAAAACATCCATTAAAAAGACATCCTTTCTCTCCACCTCTAAACCTCCAAATCGTTAGACACTTAAGAGGGCAAAACAATATGGTTCTTTTATTCTTTTTAACTCACATAACATTTTATCACAAAATCGTGCCATAAATCTAGAAGCAGCTCTGAGTGTCAAGAAGCTACACATGAGGGTCCCCAGGGGGCTCTGTCAGTTGCACGTCTGCCTTCAGTTCAGGTCAGGATCCCAGGGTCCCATGATTTGGTCCCACGCGGGGCTCCCTGCTCAGCGAGGGTGTGGGGGAGAGGGATGTGTTCTGCTTCTCCCCCTACTTCCCACTGGTGCTCTCAAGTACATAAATAATTGAAAGAAAAAAAAAGAAGTTGGAAATGAGGCAGCAGGGTTCTATGGACAGGGAGCTTGGAGTCCTGGGTTCTGGTCTTGCCCCCCCCTCAAACTGTAGCTCCGTAGTCACTGAAGGGTTACTTCAATTTAGTTTGTGCCTCAGTTTCCTCCTTTGTAGAATAGTAATAACCCTAACTGCTCTATATGCTAACTTCATTGCACAGGTCGGGAACGTAGGGGAAAGTGCTTTGTAAATAAACTTTTCACCTGTAGGTCCTCTTCTCTCTGCAGAGTAGAGAGGGGCGTGTCCATGTATGCTTTCTACTCCATGACGCAGACATACCCTGGGCATTTCTGACCACCTCACACTCTCAAGCTACTGAACACCACAGGACCCTACACACACGCTCAGCTAACAACTCCCGTTTTGACATTTGCATGACGGAAGTGCTTAGTTAAGAGGAAAGACAAGTCTTTCATCTTCTCTTTCAACAAGAATGAGGAGACTTTTGTACATCCAGTTACCGTGCTCAGAGAGTATAGGTGTTTTTACCTCTTTCGTGCTCACAGATCTAGGGTGGTTTCACAACTGTTGCACACAGGGGCTGAGCAGTGTTTTGCAACATTAAATAATTCCTATTCATCTTAAATTGCGTATATGAAGGTCTTACTAAGACATTTAGGAAACAGGATACCAATTCACTAATTCTTTGCTTTGGCCACTACAAGGACAATACATTTTGAATGAGGAATCATCTTTTTTTTTTTTTTTTAAGATTTTATTTATTTATTTGACAGAGCTCACAAGTAGGCAGAGAGGCAGGCAGAGAGGGGGAAGCAGGCTCCCCGCTGAGCAGAGAGCCCAATGCCGGGCTGGATGCCAGGACCGTGAGATCATGACCTGAGCCGAAGGCAGAGGCTTTAACCCACTGAGCCACTCAGGCACCCCTCATCTTATTTTTTTTTTTTAAGATTTTATTTTTATTTATTTGACAGAGAGAAATCACAAGTAGGCAGAGAGGCAGGCAGAGAGAGAGAGAGAAAGGAGGAAGCAGGTTCCCTGCTGAGCAGAGAGCCCGATGCGGGACTCGATCCCAGGACCCTGAGATCATGACCTGAGCCGAAGGCAGTGGCTCAACCCACTGAGCCACCCAGGCGCCCCCCATCATCTTATTTTTATGAACCATTTAATAACATTAAATTTTTAAAAACTAAATTGAAAAAGTTTAAAATGTTGACATCTTTATTATCTGCTGTCTTAGCATCTGTATTAGCTTTCCTTTTAATTTCAGTAAATGATTTGTGAATATTTTAGGAGACATAAGTTGTTTGACAATAGATTAAAAAATGTACATTTTTAAGTTTTATGTTTAGTTTTCAATTTTTTTATAATTTTTTTTTATTTGACAGAGAGAGATCACAAGCAGGCAGAGAGGCAGGCAGAGAGAGAGAGAGAGGAGGAAGCAGGCTCCCTGCTGAGCAGAGAGCCTGAAGCGGGACTCGATCCCAGGACCCTGAGATCATGACCTGAGCCGAAGGCAGCGGCTTAACCTATTGAGCCACCCAGGCACCCTAGTTTTCAATTTTGATGGAAATACAGTACCATTTTATATAGCTTGAATACATTTAGATCTGATTTCATTGTTGATAAAATAAAAATTATAGGGGCACCTGGGTGGCTCAGTGGGTTAAAGCCTCTGCCTTCGGCTCAGGTCATGATCCCAGGGTCCTGGCATGGAGCCCCGCTCGGGCTCTCTGCTCAACGGGGAGCCTGCTTCCTCTCTCTCTCTCTGCCTGCCTCTCTGCCCACTTGTGATCTTGGTCAAATAAATTAAAAAATCTTTAAAAAATAAAAATTATATGAAAATCTTTGTTATCACAGATAACATAAAAGTTTTTGTTTAAAAGCAAATATAATAGATGTTCTATAAATATTGGTTCAGTAGCTAAAATGCAAATTTAAAAGATATTAAACTACCTTTAAAAGTAGGAATTCTACCCCAAAGCGGAAAAATCTATTGTATAAGGCTTCTTAAAGGGGACTAGAAGATGTGCCATGATTGGGGATGGTCAGGGGTGGGGTAGGAGTGGGGGGGGACCTCTCAGGTCTATTGTTAAACATATTGTATCTCCTGGAATACATTTTCTCTTTTAAGCTTTTATTTATATATGAAAAACAGTAGTTAGGAGATTTAAAAACACTATTTAAGATAAACAAGACTTTAGACAAGTGTTTCTTTCCTAAAGAGTGTTGTTCATCCCCTTTCCCAGGGCTGCGCACTTACACACGAGTGCCTGTGGATGTGTGCTCACGTGTGTGCACAGCTGGCACTCTTCTTTCCTAGGACTTCGCTGGAAAAGTTGAAGAAATGCTGAGAGAAATAACAAACATCTGACTTGGCCAGGCTTAGCAGGCGTAGGGAGGGATTGATAAAAACCTTTAAAAAAAATCCTGCATTGGAAGAGCAGGGAAACATTATACACTGTAGCCAACTTGGTTATTTTTACATGTGGCACTCAGGACACTCAGTCATGGATTCTGTTCCTGAGCAGGCTGGTTAACTGAACTCCTTAGTTTCGCTGAGATGGCTCCGCGTCGACCAGCCTCGTGTATCACTGCTTGGCCACTGGCAAAAGTGAAGGGGAGAATGTGGAAGGCACAGCACAGCCCACCAGTGCTTTGGGAAAACAACGAAAGGAATGTTTTAGGAGGGTAAGCAGTGCTTTCTTCATGCAGACCCGCACTCGGAGTTCGGAGGCACCCCGAAATCCCAACTGAGGGCCACCCTTCTTGCTGTTCCCCTCTGCTCGATATTCTCAGCTTTACACCATGAGTGTAGGGGTCGGAGAATCCGAAGGAGGAGAGTCAGAAAACAAGAAACGATGCTAGGGGATAGGTTACTTGGTCCTTGTTCTGCCCAGGGCAGTAAGTAGTTATGAAATTTGGATCAAGTTCACTCAACTTTGCTAGGCCCCTTTTTCCCCTTTTGCAAATGAGAGTTTTGGTCACCAGATAATCTCTTAAAGTTCCTTCCAAATCTAATGTTCTGGATTATTTGTGAACACCTACCTGTAAAGCTCTCCTTCACTTTTGTAACCCCCTCCTCCCCCGACCCCCTGCCCCGGCAGAGTGTGAACTTAATGAGAATCAAAAAGAGACCTAATCAGATAGTTTTCATGAATTCTGTTAGGGCCAGTAGGTTTCCAAGCTTCTCAGAATGTAAGGGTTATAGGCACAGTTTTGGAT
Organism: Mustela nigripes; assembly: GCF_022355385.1. NCBI lineage: Eukaryota > Metazoa > Chordata > Mammalia > Carnivora > Mustelidae > Mustela > Mustela nigripes. The sequence goes on from NC_081557.1 coordinate 97,088,185, forward strand.
TTTGAACTGGAAATAGCAGAATCACAGAATGAGGTATATTAAAAATATATTTCCTAGCTCTGTCCCCCCGGTAAAAGCCTAGAAATAGAGACCAAACCAGGAGCAGTGAGCACTCCTAGTATCCAGACCAAGGTCTCTTAAGTATTAGATTTCTTTAAAAGTTATCACGGCACAGAGTGGATACTGTGTGTTCCTCCAGATCCTTCTTTCACGAGAACGTCTTCATTTTCCCCCAATGCCGAGAACTTCAACAGCTGTTGGCTCTCTGCTGAGTCACCATCTGGGCATTGCCCTAAAACACAATTTCTCAACCTCAGTCCTGTTGATATTTTGGACTGGATAACTCTTTGCTGTAAATTACAACCCCTGCAATATGAAATTATTTGAGGAGCAAATGGACTGTAATCTTGGCAGGTTCTCGCTTTTTCTCTAAAGGCTTCTTGCTGTGTTCTTTGGAGAACACACTTGTTCTAAGTAGGATCTCCCTTGCAAAATTAAACATTCTTAATGGTATTGTGTCTGAGTTCTCCTTTCACAACTGGTCGCTGCTGAAGCTGGGTGAAAGGTACTTCAGGTCCTTTTTTACTTGCCGAATTTTGTACATACTTTTAAATTTCCATAAGAAAATGTTAGGCTATATCGGGTCTACGCACCGTGTCAAAGATACTGTTAGTGCTTTCGTGCAACAACACAGGGTTTCGTCCTGGTTTAATTCATTTCCATGCTGGAAGGCTGCTTTGAGGCTGTGTTTGGTTTTAAAGCTTAGGCTACTAGAGGTGAAAAACCATCATAAAGAGGATACTGGAGTTGGCTACATAGAATCAAAGAATGTTCTTTTGTGGTTATGAAGTTGCAGTTTTCTGGTCTCACTAGGGATGTTGGGTTCCTTGATGTTTAACAGTGAAGGGAGCCAGAATTTCCACATTACTTGCGATATTCAGTGTGTGTATGTGTAAGAAATATATATGGTCTTTGACTCATGATGGCTCAACTTATTTTTCAACTTCACAACAATGCGAAAGTGAGCTGTACTTCCAATTTTGAATTTGTGATCTTTTTCCAGGTGAGCCCTATATCATACAATCCTCTTTCGTGAGGTCATGTAGCTCCCAGTAAACCATTGAGACTCTGGCAACCATTCTGCTCCCATACAGCCATTCTCTTTGTCACTTTCAGTATTCAATTACATGAGAGAGTCAACGTTTTATTATAAAACTGGCTTTGTGTTAGATGATTTTGCTCAACCGTAGGCTGCTGTGTATGTTCTGAGCCCATCTAAGGTCAGCTAGGCTAAGCTAGAACGTTCAGTAGATTAGGTGTATTAAACACATTTTCCATTTCACAATATTTTCCATTTATGATAAGTTTATCGGGATGTAATCCCATCGTAAGTCACGGAAGATCTGTTGATCCAAAAGCTATGGCAACTGAAAACTATTTGTTTTAATCAGTGTTTGGGAAACAAAAGCTGGTATTTGGCTTCAGGATTGGCTTCTTCAGCACTGATATTGGCAGATCCAATTCACAATAAAGTCCTACAACACTTGTGTTGTTTTTAAAAATCCCATATGGACTTACTTTGTAAAACCTCTTGGCACATTAGCACATTTTTGTTTCCTGGAGGTTCCTTTGGATTTGTTTGGCTTTGGTATCATGATTATTTATTATATTTTCCCTTGAAGTACAGAAAGAAAGAATACACTTGCTGCATTTTGTCATTAATGTATTTAACAGGATTTATTGGTCTGTGTCCAAGCCGTTGTTGTTCTTGGCACTCTGGAAAGACGTAAAAATGAATCTGATAATACTGTGATCCCAAGGTACTTGCAGCTCAATAATGAAGACAAATGATGGACCAGGCATTGTAGTAGGTGCTGATAAATATAGAGGTTAGAGAAGGCTTTGTAGAGAGGATAATCTGGAAACTGTAGTTATAAAGGACAAAACTGAGTTAACCAGAAAAAGTAGAGTGGCATAGAAGGTGTCCTTTAAGGAGTGGAACAATGACTACACAGAGAAGTGTTGGGATGACTTGATGTGTTGAGCACTAAGTGTTACATGCAACTGATAAATCACTAAATTCTACTCTTGAGAGCTTGTTTGGAGGTTCTAGCAGGGGAGTGCAGCTACTCGTATACCCTTGACCGAAGAACGGTCCTCTCCTCTATTGGGGAAGGTCGTCCTCTTCGACCGAGCGCGCAGCTTCGGGAGGGATGCACATGGAGTGGTGAGGGAGGAAGGGGACACCCGCCTAGCCAGCCAGATCAGCCGAATCAACCCTGGTGATCAATGGGGTGACAGATGTCGCAGCCAGATCGCCCTCACATCCACTAAATTCTACTCTTAAACTAATAAAAAAAATAACTGGTGTCATTCATTTGTAGATCTAGAAGCCTGATCCTTTAGGTGTCAGAGAGGACTGGAATCAGTCCAGAGACAGAGCCACAGGAATCAAATCACGGTGGTCTTACATGTACACCAGACTAATACTGTGATATTCTTAAAGAAACAAATATCCTGCAGACCAGAACGTCCAGGACCAGAGTATTTCTCTTCCCATCAATAGATCTATGTGAGAAGCTTCTTTTTACTTATTAAGATTGCTTTGTTATCCTGGCATCAGGTTAGAGGGTTAATTAAGTGATTCTGTGGTTCTAGTCTAGGATTGGTGATACATCCATCCTTGCAATATGGATGCAACTACCATCAGGAATAGATTGACAATTCCTTTTTTTTTTTTTTTTTTAAATTTGAGAGAGAGCTTGAGTGTGTATTGGGAGTGGGTAGTAGGGGGAGAAGAGGAGAGGGAGAGAGAGAATTTTTTTTAAAAGATTTTATTTATTTATTTGACAGAGAGAGAGAGAGAGAGATCACAAGGAGGCAGAGAGAGAGGCAGGGAGACAGGAAGGGAATCAGGCTCCCTGCCTAGCAGAGAGCCCGATGTGGGGCTCGATCCCAGGACCCTGGGATCATGCCCTGAGCTGAAGGCAGAGGCTTTAACCCACTGAGCCACCCAGGTGCCCAGAGAGAGAGAATCTTAAGCAGGCTCCATGCCTAGCATGGAGCCCATACAGGGCTTGATCTCTCAACCCTGAGATCATGACGTGAGCCAAAAATCAAGAGTCAGATGCTTAACACACTGAGCTACACTGCAGGCACCCTTACGATGATGATATCTGAGGGCCCTATCTGCTTAAGTCATGCTAGATGTTACACATTGGCCATTTCTACTTCAAATAAAGCAAAAGTAAATCTTTATCGAATGTCCAGTCCATGTTCAAATATTTCCCATTGTTTCAAGTTGTCTTTCCTGGTTCGTTTGTTCAGATCAGCAAAGGAATAAGGAACCATCACATCTGTGATTCATTTTTAATTCTAATCCACCTGAGACTGAGGTCTGCCCTGGAGGCAAGTTGTGACAAGAACCTGGGTTGTACAGCATTTTGGGGCCACCCTCACAGATAATAGTCCCTCCTATGTTCTCTTTATTATCCACATGAAAGACACAGCTCTGGATCCCCCAAAGTGCTGGTAGCTTTCCAGTCTATCCGGTCTGGTGAGGTCTTTGGAGTCTAGGGCCGGGGTGATTGGAGGTGGGTTATGTACCAAGTAGGATAATGGGCAGTGCTGTCTGTTCCAACTGTTTAAGACTCTTGTTCATTGCCTTGTAGGTAAGGCCAAAACATTGATGATGCGCTAGCATAGGTTTAGGTGAAGTTCCTCAGCCTTAATCCTACCTACCAGTCTCTCATAAAATCAGCTGTTAGAGACTGTAGAAGAAAAAGACAAATTACCACCAAGCTTCTTTGGCCCCTTTCCTTTTGTAGCTTCTTTAGGGCCAAAGGGAAATGGCTAAAATTCATGCACTGAGATGAAGAGGGAAGTTATAGGTTATTAAGCCCAGCATTCCAACCAGGAGGCTGACTCTGGTAATAAGTAACACCTTTACAAGCAAGTGGTCAAGAGACTTAAAACCACATCTGGGGGCCCCAAATCCTACCCCCTCTAGGGGGTCATGTGGTCTTTATGTGAGCCTCTTGAGGGAATGAAGGCCTTATTGTTCTCATGGTCAGCAGGTGTCCTCCTGTGTGTCCAGGAAATCCCTCTTCCTCTGTTGGGAGGTTTGCTCTGCTGCTCCACAGAATATCACAATTTGGGGGATGGGAGATAAAATCTATGATAGCTGAAAAATGCACTTCAATTCACAGTAGAAACAGTCTTGTCTCAGTTCAATTAGATGAAAAGTGTACTGGGCTATGAAGCACAAACAGTGTGTATAAGAGACATCATACACAAGAGCACTCCTTCAAGTTTTGAAGTAGCCAGTTTGCTTAATCCATAGGAACAAAATCAAGCAAGAGAAGACAGGAATATGCTCCAGAAGAAAGAACAAGAAAAGAAATCTCAGAAAAAGAAGTGAAACTGACATGAGTAATATACCTGACAAAAAAAAATTTCAAGTCATGATCCTGAAAAGACTCACTGGGCTGGAGAAAAGTAAGGAAGAACTCGATGAAAGCCTCAATGAAGAAATAGAAAATATTAAAAAGAATCAATAAGAGTTGAAGAATACAGGGGCACCTGGGTGGCTCAGTGGGTTAAGCCGCTGCCTTCGGCTCAGGTCATGATCTCAGGGTCCTGGGATCGAGTCCCACATCGGGCTCTCTGCTCGGCGGGGAGCCTGCTTCCTTCTCTCTCTCTCTCTCTCTCTATCTCTCTGCCAACCTCTCTACCTACCTGTAATCTCTCTCTGTCAAATAAATAAATAAATAAATTAAAAAAAAAAAAGAGTTGAAGAATACAGTAACTGAACTAAAAACTAGTAGAGGGAATCAACAGTAGACTAGCAGGTGCAGGAGAAGGTTTTAGTGATCTGGAAAAGAGGTTAATGGAAAGCATGTGGCTGAACAGCAAGAAAAGAATGTTTTTTTAAAATGAGGAGAGATTAAGAGATCTCTTGGACAATATTAAGCAAGCAAACATTTGCATTCTAAGGGTCTGACAAGAGAAAGGTGTAGAAACTCATTTGAGGAAAGAAGTAACTGAAAAGTTCCCTAACCTAGGGAGGGAAACAGACCTCCAAATCCAAGAAGCACAGAAAGTTCCCAACAAGATAAGCCTGAAGAGGTCCCCACCATGGCATATCATAAAAATGTCAAGGATTAAAGATAAAGGGTCTTTTTTTTTTTTTTTTTTTTTAAAGATTTTATTTATTTACTCGACAGACAGAGATCACAAGTAGGGAGAGAGGCAGGCAGAGAGAGGGGAATACAGGCTCCCCGCTGAGCGGAGAGCCCGACGCGGGGCTCGATCCTCGATCCCAGGACCCTGGGATCACGACCCGAGCCGAAGGCAGAGGCTTTAACCCTCTGAGCCACCCAGGTGCCCCAAAGATAAAGGGTCTTAAAAGCAGCAAGAGAGAAACAAAAAGTTAGCGTTACAGGTTTTCCCTTGTAGGTATCTGCTGACTTTTGGGAGGGGGTGACATGATACAGTTAAAATGCTAAAAGGAAAAAATGTTCAACCCAGAACATTCTACCTGGCAAGGTTATCAGATTTTTAAAAATAATTATTAATTTTTAAAGATTTTATTTTTTGAGAGAAAGAGAGCAGGGAAAGGGGGAGAGGGAGAGAGAATTTCAAACAGGCTCTGTGCTCAGTGGGGCTTGACTTCATGATCCTGAGATCATGACCTGAGGTGAAACCAAGAGTTGGACACTTAATTGACTGAACCATCCAGGCACTCCTATTTATTTATTATTTTCTGATAATTATTTTATTTATTTTTATTAGTATTCTATTTTAATTATTCTGATTTTAAAATATTTTTTTAAATATGGGGGTGGGGAGGAGGAGGAAGAGGAGTGGGGAGTGGAGAGAGAGAATCTCAAGCAGGTTCCACACCTGGCATGGAGCCTGATGTGGGACTCGATCTTACAACTCTAAGATCATGACCTGAGCTAAAATCAAGAGTCAGATGCTTAACTGACTGAGCCACCCAGGCATCCCGATCACTGAGATTTGGGAGATAATGAGTTTCTGATACACACATACAAAATGATTAAGGAGTTTATCACTACTAAACCACCCTTCTAAGAAATGTTAGAGGGATTTCTTTAAGTGGAAAAGAAATGGCCATAATTAGACATAAGAAAACTATGAATAAAAAGATGTAAAATATGACATCACATACATAAAATGTAGAGAAGGGAGTAAAAAAGGACAAGAAGGGGGAAAAGGACTTTTTATTTAGAATGCATTTTCATTTAAATGACCAAATCAATATGGACTGCTATCACCTAGGATGTTATATAGGAGACTCATGTGACCACAGACTCAAAACTCATGATACACAAAAAAAACAAAGCCCAACAAAACACTTTAGATACTCAAACACAAAGAAAAAGAACAAGAGAGGAACAAACAAGAACTACAAAAAACAACCAGAAAACAAATTTTAAAAATGGCAGTAAGTACCCAATTATCAGGAATTACTTTAAATATAAATGGCCTAAATGCGCCAAACAAACAAAAACCAGAGTGGCAGAATGGATAAAAAAAAGCCAGACCCATCTATATGAAACTACACAAGACTCACCTCAGAACTAAAAACAGACAGACTGAAAATGATGGCATGGAAAAACATTCACCACACAGATGGAAGCAAACAACAAAAACAACAAAAAGCTGGTGTAGCAATACTTTTAGGAGACAAATTAGACTTTAAAACAAAACTGTAACAGAAGACATAGAAGGGCATTATATAATGCTGAAGGCATAAGTCCAACAACAGGACATCATAATTATAAACATCTACACACCTAACACTGGAACACCTGAGCACATGAAACAAACATAACAGACAGAAAAGGAGACATCGATAGTAATACAACAATAGCAAGGGACTTTCACATCCACTTACATCAATGGATAGACCATCCTGACAGATAACCGATATGGAAACAATGCTTTTGAATGACACAATGGATCAGATGGACATAACCTATATATGGAACATTCCATCCAAAACCAAGAGAATATTCTTTGCAAATGCAAAAGGAACATTCTCCAGAGTAGATCACATATTAGGCCATAAAATAAGGCTCGATAAATTTTAGATTGAAATCAAACCACATAGCTTTTCCAACTGCAATAATACAAACTTAGAAATCAGGCACAGGAAAAAAATTGGAAAAAAACACGAACATGTAGAGACTAAGACCCAGCCAAAAACCAGTTCAAAGACCCCAGCCAGTGGGTGTTTGAAGTAATAAAAAAATACATGGGACCAGATGAAGAGGAAAACAATGGTCTAAAATCTCTGGGCACACAGAGAAAGCAGTTCTCAGAGTGAAGTCCATGGCCATACAGACTTACCTCAAGAAACAGGGAAAAAACCAAAACCAAAAAAAGGAAACCAATCTAATCTTATACCCAAAGGAACTAGAAAAAGAAGAACGAAGAAAGCCCAAAGGGGAGTACAGGAAAGAAAATAAAGATCAGAATAAAAATAAGTGAAAAAGAGACAAAAAGAGGTAGTATGGGGGAAAAAAGAACAAGGAAACCAAGAGCTGGTTCTTTGAAAAGACAGACAAATCCGACATACACTTATTCAGACTCAAGAAAAAGAGAAAGGACCTAAATAAATAAAAAATGAAAAGGAAGTAACAACCACTAGAAGCAATAAATGAATTCAACCTTGAGATGTCCACAGATGGGAGTTCTATGGATCAAGGACAAGGAAGAGTTCGATGCAGTGGTGACCCCTCCACTATCAGCTGCTACTGGTTGACTGCCCAAGGGAACACCTGGGTGGATCAAGCCATCAAGTTGACAGCCCATAGAAAGACTCCAAAACCCATGAACTAATTCAACCCCAACATTGCTGGAAGGATGGGAGGACCTTAGAAGAGTGAAGGAATGGGGATTTAAACATATGCATGAAAAAATGCTCATCATCATTAGCCCTCAGGGAGATTCAAATTAAAACCATATTGAGATATCACCTTACACCAATTAGAATGGCCAAAATTAACAAAACAGGAAACAACATGTGTTGGAGAGGATGTGGAGAAAGGGGAACCCTCTTACACTGTTGGTGGGAATGCAAGTTGGTGCAGCCTCTTTGGAGAACAGTGTGGAGATTCCTCAAGAAATTAAAAATAGAACTTCCCTATGACCCTGCAATTGCACTCCTGGGTATTTACCCCAAAGATATAGATGTCGTGAAAAGAAGGGCCATCTGTACCCCAATGTTTATAGCAGCAGTGGCACGGTCGCCAAACTATGGAAAGAACCAAGATGCCCTTCAAGGGACGAATGGATAAGATGTGGTCCATATACACTATGGAGTATTATGCCTCCATCAGAAAGAATGTATACCCAACTTTTGTAGCAACATGGAAAGGACTGGAAGAGATTATGCTGAGTGAAATAAGTCAAGCAGAGAGAGTCAATTATCATATGGTTTCACTTATTTGTGGAGCATAACAAATATCATGGAGGACAAGGGGTGTTAGAGAGGAGAAGGGAGTTGGGGGAAATTGGAAGGGGAGGTGAATCATGAGAGACTATGGACTCTGAAAAACAATCTGAGGGGTTTGAAGTGGCGGGGGTGTGGGAGGTTGGGGTACCAGGTGGTGGGTATTGTAGAGGGCACGGATTGCATGGAGCACTGGGTGTGGTGAAAAAATAATGAATACTGTTTTTCTGAAAATAAATAAATTGGAAAAATTAAAAAAAAATCTCTGTAGAGCTGAAATAAAAATTGCACTGTGCCCTGAGAATTGAAAAAATAAAATAAAAAATAAACATATGCTGCCCCTGAAGGCAACTGGAAATACAACAAATCCTTATCCCAGAACAATTTATGGAAGAAATGATTCCGTATTCACCTAATGCACCCATTACAGGGGAGATGCTGCTGTGCGGTGGTCCCACAAGAATCCACAGGTTCCCTACACTCTGTTAGCAAGGAGAACACTGGAAAGAATGCTGCTTGGGCCAGCAAGCTTCTGTTGGACCTGAAACCACTACTTAAGGGAAGGCTTGTCTGAAGAAATTTTACAACCAACCTCCCCTAAAGGCCCTAGATAAAGTCCAACACAAGAACTCACAAATATGGATACTGCAGAATGTGAGGTTTCAACGTATTTCTGAATGGGTGCAGAAATGTTCCATTCCTCCAACCCTGATCTTTGCTTGGAAGTAACTAGAGCAGTCACGAAGTTGAATTTTGGAAAGTACTTCTGAACTATACTATCGGGTTTTAAAGCACAGGCCTCAATAAGATTATAGATCATTGCAAAACTTAGTTATCTATTTGCCAAGGTGGCAGTAAGGTTCTAAGCGCAACGGCAGAGGGTTATACGGTTAACAAGACTTAGCTCATTTAATATTGAGAAGATTTAACTTTAATAGAAACTTAGTTTTTCTAGTCCGATTAAAAATAAAGAAAAACCTTTGTTTACAACTTAGGCCAATAATCTAAGAAAATGGTCATTTCCACAGGGAGAAGAACCAAGCTCCAGTTTATAGCAGTGTACTTCTGATATTAAAACTCATGCATTCCAACAAGAGGACTGGAAAACAGCTTATGCAGTCTCTCTCCCCCTCCCTGTCATCTTCCATGTTGATATATGAGGTTCTGATCAGAAATGCCATCAGGAATGAAGAGCTCTCAGCTGTGGGAATGCGGCCAACAGCCCTCAACTCTCAGAGGCCATTCAGAACTGCCTTAACTGAAGACAGCTGCCTTGCCAAGGTCATGCCCCCTTCCCAGCTGGTCACATCCAATGACTATTATAGAAGCCCCGGCCTTTTGACCTCATTGGGGATGGTTTGAAGAGTAATCCCACTCTGGAACTCCTCAGAGAATCGGTTAAGGCTTCGGTTGATATGGTATCAACTGCCCAAACAACTGCCTGATCTGCTCTGACTTTCCTTTCTCTTCCCCAAGTGTTGATCACTCCCAGACAGGCTTTCCCATATATATTCCATACTCTTCATCAGTCCTGACCACGCCCAGAATTCCTTCCTGAAGATCCCTGCTTCCAACCTTCTACAAGTTTCCTTTTTACATTCTAGTTTGTCGTAAGTGTTCACTCTTTGAACTACCAGTCTTGCTTTCCCTGCAAAGAGTTGTTTCCCTTATTATTTCCAGTAGTCTTAATTACATTTATTATCATTTACATTTGTTTATTAGTTCTTAGAGCACCCATAAAACTTCATGAGGCATCAAAGTACTTCTTCTCTGAAACAAAAACGAACCAACCAAACAGAAACAAACTCAAATACAAGGAATTGGTGGGACAGAAACTCTACGTCTACTGCTGACAGCTCTGAAGACAGCTCCATTTTAATGAAACCAACAAGCCGAAATTAGCTTTAATATCAAACATTTTCCTAGGGCACATAAACTTGAGAAATGTTTGGTTTAGTTTCCATTTTTCTGAGTTTTAGAATGCCCAATTATTACAAACAAGCGTTAGCCTTTAAGCCAACCAAATGGAGCGCTTTTACAAACGAGTTTTAGCAAGACCGTTCAGAGACAGAGGAAAACCTCTCACATCCACAACGTCCAAGGACGCGCACACAAATACACAAACAAGAGGCAAACAAAATCTTCAAGCCCCAATCTCTAAGTATCATCTTTGTATAAAACAAATCCATTGCAAGAGGAGTTATAATTTATGGATCCTTTTATTGGTCATTTTTCTTAGGAGTCTCATAAATATGGTGGCCAAGCGGTATTGCAATAATAATAATAATAATAATAACCCAGTTTAAGAGGATACAACCCCGAGGGCTGCGTATGGGGATCAAATGGTCGTTTCGCATATCCCAGTCAGAACACGGCTACTCTTATTCAAAGATGCCAAAAGCTGCAACAACAAACACACTGAAGGAAGCCCCATCGGTGCCAGCCCGTAAGTCCGAGCTTCACCGAATGAACCAAACGGAAGAAACAGGGTCACGTGCCACCGCACATGAAGTATTCACCCAGAGACGTCCATCCAAACCAAGCCCCAGACTAGCCGCCGGCCGCAGGAGTTACATTTGGTGCCGAAAGGTACCCAGTTGGGGTGCGGCCCCTGCGACGCCGGAGGACCAAGAGCCTCGGCAGCCGCTTGGACGGTCGCTGGACTCCCCTTCCCGGCTGGGGCCCGAGGAACCATGAGCGGGGAGCTCCAGGTGGCTTCGCCAACTTTGTACCCAAACCCAGGTCTGTCGCATGAGGCACTTCTAGGATAACCACTGAGCCATCGAGCTGGCAACAAGGAAACGACTTCTCTGAGAAGCGACCAGATGAGGAGCCCAACGGACCAGCCTCAGCTCTACCTTCCCCCAAAGAAGGCTCAGAGCCAGGAAATTTAAAGGCAAATAGAAGGGGCCTGGGTAAAAAGTTGCAGCTGGGCTTGTTAGCCCCATTAACCCTTTGGTTACCAGCTTCAGTGACATGAAGGATGTTGTTAATGCCATTTACCAGCTTGTTTGTTACCACGCTTCCCTCTTCCTAGGCGAAAGGAAAGCCTTTTAAACTAAGATAACTCCCTGACCTCCCCAACTCAGGCAGAGTGTGAACAACGGGTCCTACAAACGTTTAGGCTAACATATCTAGGCTAATTTACGTGGACCTGAAAATGAATTGTTCATGCATTCCACAAACATTGTATCCTCTGTGCCAAATGCGGTCTTGGGTGTAGGTGGTTTGATGCTGATGGGACAGACAGGATCCCGTCCTGGTGGAGGTGCAGCCTCACAGGGGCCTGAGGAGGGGGACCCGGGGTGGGGGTGGGGGAGCTAAACGGACAGATTACAGAGTCGGGACATCTGAAGCCCAATTATGGAACTTCGATGTTTTGGAGCAGCAAACAAGTCAGTCCTTCAGACCATGGGGTCACTCTTTTTGCTTTAAGTGTTGTAAGTCGGGGCACCTGGGTGGCTCAGTTGGTTAAGGGTCTGCCTTCAGCTCAGGTCATGATCTCAGGGTCCTGAGATCGAGTCCCACATCAGGCTCCCCACTCACGGGGAGCGAGCCTGCTTCTCCCTTTCCTTCTGCTGCTCCCTCTGCTTGTGCTCTCTCTCCGTGTCAAATAAATAAAAAAAATCTTTAAAAAATCTTGTAAGTCCACAAAATGCACTTCCTGGAAGCAGGCATAAGTGACGTGTTTGTCGTCCACCCCCTGCTCTCCGCCCCACTGTGGCGGGTAATTGGGCAGGCGACGCTGCTGGGACCCAGACCAGCTAACTCTCTCTCGTTCCGGGCTCCACACATGAGGCAAAAGGACAAACTGTGAGAAAATAAGATCGAGAAGAAAGCCTAAAATAACAAGATAGAAGCCCTTAGACCTTCAACGTGTAAACAACTGGTGTTGGGCCAAGAAACTCTGCTGTGGACCTGAGTCCCAGAGTATTCAGGCCGGTCCCTACCACAAACAGGAGGAGTGGGGACCGTCACCGGCAATGCTGTGCTGGTGCTTGGGTCGAACACACACACCAGCTCCATAACGAGCACGGCCCGGGCTGGGCACGCAGCGGCGCCTGGAAGCCGAGACTGGGGATTTCAGTCCCAGTTTGTCAAATATTTCCAAGTTGGCTATTTCCAAGTTTGGATGTGAGGAGAAAGAAAAAGAGGTCCCCTGAGGCCACAGGCAGAGGAAGGGCTGTAGACACAGACAGACTAACATTCTGCTTCCTGCTTTTGATTGGATTTGATTCTTTGAAAAAAACGGACCTTAGAATTACCGACACACAGGCCAGCCCGATGCCAGAGGACGTGGGCTTTGCAAAGAGTCAGTAATTTCTGTCTTGCTGTGATTATACGTGCTGCTATAAAGAGTAAGAAACAGAGAACCCAGAGGTGGGACTCCTGAGTCCCGCAGCCACAACCTTCTCCCTGCCAAGGAAAGCATGGTCCCTTGAAAGTCAGAAGTAACCCATCAACTGGTATTTTCTACTACATGCCTGACCACGGGCAAGGCTTTCTCCTAAGGTTGATCTGGGGGAGAGTCGGGGATAGGGGATCTGGCCAAACTTGGGGATCCAACAGGGGCTAATGGAGATCACATGCTGATCCCCACGACCTGATCGGAGATTTTCATAGACTTTCTGAGTCTTCTCCTCATAGAAAACAGGAGAAGTTTGCTCCCCTTTTCTTTCCCATTCCCGTTCATTCAAGTGTTTCTCATGTGTCCTAATAACTATATATATCATTTTCCACCCATCCAGACTCCTTGCTCCTCCCCGTTCGGTCCGGGGAGAACTCGTAAATGTCATTGGTCACAAAGCCGCTCTCCAAGCTCGCCAGAGTCACGAATCCACTTTCGGAGGGGTCCACAGCTATGTTGTCATAGTCACAAGACATGGCATCGGGAGTGGCTTCACCCGAACACACTCGAAATGAGATGTTCTTCAGGTCTGGCCGGGTCTCAGCTAAATCGGCTTCACTTTGTTTTCGTATGACGTTGTAAACCTCGAGGTCTGGGCTGTCCCCATGGTGAGGAGAGGGCCAGATGGTGTGCGGCTCCTTCATGCTGGAGCCTGGCTGCTCCCGTTTCCTAGGAGGAAAGAAAAGCACGTTGAGTAGTTTAGACGAAGGGATTGAGAAAATCCCGGTGTCTCTTGCTCGGGACGAGGAAGACATTGGGGAGTAATGAATGACTCTGCCCTTCTCACCTGCAGGAACTTATGGGTCAGGGCTCTGGGGTGGCGTGGGGGGTACCAAAACAGGAAAGAGATTGCCTATCTACCATTCGCTTCTGCCAGAGCATAGCACAGAGGGGGTTGCCCTGGGATCCCCAGAGCTCCCATGGCATCCATGGATCAAATTGGATGGGGAACAATATCAAATTTTTTAAAAAAGATTTTTATTTACTTATTTGACAGACATATCACAAGTAGGCAGAGAGGCAGGCAGAGAGAGAGAGAGAGAGAGAGGAGGAGGAGGCAAGCTCCCTGCTTAGCAGAGAGCCCAATGTGGGGCTTGACCCCAGGACTCTGGGATCATGACCTGAGCCGAAGGCAGAGGCTTTAACCACTGAGTCACCCAGGTGCCCCAACAATATCACATTTTTAAAAACTCATCTCCAAGTCAAAGTTAGCCTGCCTTCAATTCTAAATATAGGTAATAAATTAGAGTAGAATTAGCAATATCTTTGATTTGATCGCCAACAGAATCACTGATTTTTCACATCACATCACAGTTATCATAGATATACTCATCTCTACTGCAAAATTATGCTAACTATACCCACCACTAAATAAAGAAATATTAGTAAAGAAACATGTGTATTACCGAATCACATTTATTTTTTGGAAATATTTTGCTAAATTGTTTTTATCAGTACAATTGCTTCCCTTGCAATCCAGAATTATCTCATTTTATATATTTAGAGATACTGTTCTGGGAAGGGGTCCATAGGATTTACCCAATTGCTACAGAGGTCTGTGACATAAAAAGGTTAAAACCCCCTGAAAAAATTCCTGAGATAGACTCCAGCTTCAGAGTTACAATTCCCAAATCCTGGTGAGGTGCTAAATAGACTAAGAAAGGGAAAAACAAAAAAAACAAAAAAACTGAAAACAACTGCAGAGTGAGTAACTGGGAAATGTATTCCTATTTTTTAAACTGAATTCTATTTTTAGATCAACATGAATTAACTGATAAAAAGGATCATAGTAAGAACTAACATTTTTGAGTGCTTCCTATATGCCTATTCTGCATGAATTAACTTTTAATTCTTTTGATAATCCTATAAGGAAGATATAATTAAATGAAGCACTTTCTGCTATTGACCTTTGAACAGTGAGGAGATTACGGGTAACAACCCTCTCCCCCTGCACCCCATGCAGATGACAATCTGTAACTTTGACCCCAAACGGAACCATTAGCAGCCTACTTCTGATGAGACACCTAACACATATTTCATATGTTATATGTATTATATGCTGTGTTCTTACAATAAAGTACGTGAGGGAAAAGAAAACGTTATTAAGAAAGTCATAAAGGAGAAAAAGGACATTTACAGACTTATACTATATTTGTTAAAAATACCCAAAACATGTATAAGTGGATCCACACAGTTCAAACCCATGTTGTTCCAGGGTCAACTGTGCGTTGAAATCTTACTAATTCATCATAAAATGGTCATCAAAGGGAATCGAATCTTCAACTGGAACTCAGTTTTCCTGTTGTAAAATGGGCAGACCAGCTTCGTTCTGTGTATGGTACATTCATGTTTCCATGTCTGTATGATGCTGGGGAGTAAAAAGGCAACTGAGAAGAGCGGTGGGAACCTCAAAACTGGTGGCACACGATCCATAAACAGAGATGATCTAGGCCACTTAGTGTGGCTATTTTGCAGCAATCTGAATTTGTACAGTCAGTGAAAAGCAAAGTCAACTAAAAGGCTTTAGCTATTTCATTTTGAACAAAGGGATTCAGTTTCAGATCTTTGCCAGAAGGCTCTGGGAGAGTCATTTTTCAGTGGCTCCCTATTCCTTCGCCCAGCTAACAGACATCTTTGGAGTGAGAGCCTACAGTCACGAAAGCACCTTGCTGGCTGATGTGTGGCTAAAGAGGAGGCGAATAACTGTTTCACCCCTCACGTCATTTGAAAGCTTCCACACACACAAATTAAAGGCTGTAAGACCACTCTCCTAATCACAACTAAGCACAAATGCCTAGTACTTCTGAATGCCAGGAGGCCACCAGAGAATTCACTCTCCAATCTGCAATGGTAATTATCTTGGAGCTGCTGTGGCTTTTCATGAAGCAAAAAGACCAATGTCCAAATCTCCAGGAGTCCAGAAGACACCAGGTTGACACAATGAAGGTTTTACTTGCCTCCTTCTGGAGATCCAAACCCAAAAGACAACCGTGATGACCACGAGGAGAAAGACGGTGCTAGGGATTAGAATATAAGCAAGATTCAAGGTGGATTCTGAAAAGAAAACCATATTAGTATCAGTATTAGTGATGTTTTATGAACATCAAAACAGGCTTAAAAAAGCATAGCCAAGGGGCACCTGGGTGGCTCAGTGCGTTCAGCCGCTGCCTTTGGCTCAGGTCATGATCTCGGGGTCCTGGGATCGAGTCCCGCATAGGGCTCTCTGCTTGGCAGGGAGCCTGCTTCCCTCTCTCTCTCTCTCTCTCTCTGCCTGCCTTTCTGTCTACTTGTTATCTCTGTCTGTCAAATAAACAATAAAATCTTAAAAAAAAAAAAAAAAGCATAGCCAACACGGAGTATTGCAAAGAGCGAGCTCCTGGAAGGAGGTATGTGTACAGTCAGCCAGACCGTGACTGAGCATTCTCTACCTGTCCTATGACCCTAAGTAATAGAGAAAAGAAATTTACATGTTGGAGTTTCTTGCAAAATAGCACTCCCTTAAAATCTCCCTTAAAAAAAAGCAGGGGCTGTTTGGGCAGTGTTGATGTCTTTGGCTCTAAGGACAGAAGTGGTAGTTCCCAAGGTGGGGTGGGGAAGAGGGAGGGAGTGAGGGAGAAGCTAGTCTCCGTGCCATTACCAGGAAAGAGAAGGTCACATGAAACACATGAATCAGACTGTAACCTTCCCAACAAATCTGACTAAACCTAATTGGATCCAGTTGGGACCAAGAGCAGTGACTGTGGAGGGCATTCAGAGGCCTGCTATCCTGACCTTTCCTGTCCTTCAAGACTTAGAACCAAAGAATTTTCTGTCATGGTTGCCTTTAGGAAGAACCAAGGACTGGCGACTGACCCCTTCCTTACTCCTCTGGTCCAATGTTCCCAACCTTCTAGAAGTTGTTGTTTTGTTTTCCTGTGAGGCTGCAAACCTGACAACCACCCCCACACCATAAGGGCCCAAAACAAAACTCACTTTAAATGCCGCCATGATAATAATGAACAATGAAAACACCACCCATCTCTGCACAGCATTTTTGTACTTTTTCCAACGCATTTTCAATACATTTTATCTGTTGTATAATAAAAAAATATTTGACTGGCCTTTGTCCTTGGTTCCTGGAAAAGAGGCTCTAAATCTTTGGAATTTCCAAGGTAATAGGAGTAACTGTTATTCACGAGCCCCATCAGACCACATCAGAGTCTATGCTGAGGAGATGTCTTAGGAGGGAGGGGGCACTAGGGATTGAGTTCAATTACATGGCCAATGACCATATCAATGATGCCTGTGTAAGAACACCTCAGTGTTTATGTATTATACGCTGTATCCTTGCACCAAAGTCTTTGCACACCAAGCTCAATGGGACTTTCTGGGTGGTGGACATAGTCATGTGCCAGGAGGGTGATGATGCTGCTCAAGTCCATAGGGAGAGGATGCAGAACCTCCCCATAGGGGACCTTCCTGGACATTACCCAATCTGGTTTGTCAGGGGGCTGCTCCTGATTTAGCTCCTTTACAATGAAATGCAGCTGAAATAGAGTGTTTTCCTGAATTCTGTGAGTTGTTCTTGTGAGTTATCAAAACTGAGGGGGTTATGGGCACACTCTGGATTTGCAGCCAGCTGATCAGAAGTGGGAATGGCCTGGGGACCCTTGACCTTGTGACTGATGTCTGCAGGGAGGGCAGTCTCATCTGGATGGAGCTCTTCCCCTGTGGGTTCTGCCCTAAGTTGGGGTAGCTGGTGTCAGAAACGCAGCTTTACAATATCCTATTTCATTTCAGGGCCATGGTGATGCTCTCAGGTGAGGAACGCCCCATTACTTCTGTTATGCAAAAGAGGACACTATAGCACGGAGAAATGACGTGTTTTTCTAAATGCTGTCCAGGGACACAATCCCAGATCTCCCTCTTAATGCTCCAGGTGGGAGGCTCGAGGTTGAAATTCCATTAGCACCCCGGTTTATCACCCATTTTCTTGGATCCTTTATGATTTGAGTTGTAAAATGTTTTTGTCCACCTCTTTTTTTTTTCATGTGAATATCAAGCTGGGACGTCCTGTGTCCCGCATCCCACCTGGGGTTTTCTGTGCCAGGACCCTGCCCCCACCCAGGACTGCTGGGTGCCCAACCCCCACCCCCCATCCTCATGCCACCATTTCATCTACTGGTTGGTCTACTCTCCCCAGGCTTCCCAGATGGTCCCCAACTCTGCATGCACTTTCTGCAAAGCCTCAGATGCCCCGTTTAGTTCATTTTTTTTTTTTTTAAGATTTTATTTATTTATTTGACAGAGAGAGATCACAGTTAGGCAGAGAGGCAGGAAGAGAGAGAGAGAGAGAGAGAGAGAAGCAGGCTCCCTGCTGAGCAGAGAGCCCGACGCGGGACTCGATCCCAGGACCCTGAGATCATGACCTGAGCCGAAGGCAGCGGCTTAACCCACTGAGCCACCCAGGCGCCCCCCGTTTAGTTCATTTTTAAAATAACTGCGAGAAAGAACAAAGTAGAGATCGTAACCCTCTGTAATTTGTGATCAAGAGGGTCCCACCATCTACTTTCCCCAGGAGGGTTCTGTCCATACCGTCGTTTCCTTTAAATGTCTCTCTGGCATCTTCTTTCCCCGTATCTTCTGGAAGCATGGGTGTCGCTGGCTCTGTTCTTTCATCTGGAAACAGACAAGTGGACTTGAGAACAAGGTAGAAGACCTCACGATCCACATGGTCTCTGAGGTCCCACCAGGTTGTAGAGGGACGTGAGAAAGTAGTAGCAATTTGACCAAGGCCATTTATAAAGATAGAAAAGTAAAGGGTTGAATTTGCTGGCCTCCAGGTTTAACCGTCTTCACCTTCCTGGTGAGATTTTCACTGCCAAGAAGCCTGTCCTGAAACAGACAGCAGGCGCCTGGCATCAAAGCACACAGAACTCACTCCTTTTGTCATTAGATCGAGTTATGCCTTTCATACTGTCAATAATGACAAGTCTCATCCCAAACTGAATTTGTGGTTGTTGCTTTTCAGCTTTGGGAGCAATGGGCAACTCCAGGGAGATTAATGAACTACTTGGCGGGGCTGGGTGTGGCGTACACCCCTCCAAATGGTCTGACTTCCCACCAGCCCTCTTCCTGCTGGCAAATCTGAAGAACATACAGTTCTAAACCCATAAAAGGGGCCTGAGAAACAGCCCAAATTAGCCCAAATCTCAAATGATAGGCTTACCTCCAGGCTTTGTAGAAGGAGCTGTTGGTTTCTCTGCGGTAGAAAGAAACAAACACGAAAATAGTAACTAAATTTCCATGCCATCTGGATGAAATTGGCCAGATGATGGCCTCCCCTTATTTACTCCCTCAGTCATCTGATAAACTTTATTTAGTGCTGCGAGATGCCAAGATCTGGGTTAGTAAGTCAAAAGCATCATTTCTGCAGCAAGACTAGCCTTCCCCCAGCTTCATTTGGGTATTTTTTAAAAAAAGTATTTTAAAATTTTAAATACAGGAATTTCAAAATATACACAAAAATAGAAAGAGTGGTATGAACCCCTGTGTGCCCTTACTCCGCTTTAATCCTTATCAACATAGGGCTAATCTAGGTCCAAAGCAACCCCGACCCCTTCCCAATGACACTCAGGCCTGGATTATCTTAAAGCTATCAAAGACATGTTAACAATTCCCACTGGGGATGTTTCAGAGAGTAACAAACACTGATCTCCTGGAAGTGGGCATGGTTGTGGTGGGGGGAGTCCACCTGCCCACGGTGGACACTGGAGTTCTAGAACCTGAGTCATTTCAAATGTCTCGAGAGCCTGAAGACCATCAGGCTGTACAGATAATCTACATTGAATATTTTCCCCTTGGGCTGGGAGTGCATCCCTCTAAGGAACTGGTAGCAAATCTCTCATGCTCATCGGATGCTCTGGGCTTCATAAGGATGGGGTCCTTAAAGGGCATCGTTTTGGAATTCACAGTCCTTAGGCCAGGATGCTAAGGCTATTCTGAAGCTTCTGAAGGAAACTTTCAATCCTCTTCCTATAAGAGTGTGTGTGTGTGTGTGTGTGCACGCGCACGTGCAAAGGTGATGCAAATCTATTTATTTTTATTTTTATTATTTTTTAAAAAGATTATTTATTTATTTGGCAGAAGGATAGAGATCGCAAGTAGGCAGAGAGGCAGGCAGAGGGAGAGGGAGAAAGAGGCTCTCTGCTGAGCAAGGAGCCCGATGCGGGGCTCGATCCCAGAATCCTGGGATCATGACCTGAGCGGAAGGCAGGAGCTTAACCCACTGAGCCACCCAGGCGTCCCTATTTATTTATTTTTAAAAGCCCACCTATATAGTGCTTCTATATGACAGAAACATCACCATGTTCTAAGTGTTTTCTAAAAATGAACACGATTTGCCCTGCTAACAGCCTGATGAGCCAGTGGCAATCATTCTGGTGGTTTTGTACGCCATGTATCCTAGGTACCAGGAGATTAAGTAACTTGTCCAAATCTTACAGCTAGTGAGTAGCTGGGCTGGAATTGGAACCCAATCAATACAAGCGAAAACTAACATTGTAAGGAGAGAGATTGTGCTAGGTTGTGGTGATACAATAGCAAATGAGAACAGCCCTCACCCCCTCTGGCTCTCAGGCCCTGCAGGATGGCCAGAACATACGCAATACAGGCTAAGAATCCCAGAGAGTAATTTTTCGATAGGACACTATAACATGTAGTATATTCAACAACATGACATGACCTATTCATTTTCTTGTCCTTACACAATTCAGTCCACCGTGAATACTGCACTGAACACGGCACATTGATGCGGCATCACCATCAGCCCCTGCGATGCCCTGCATTGTGCCGCCTCAGCAGATTTGTCTCTGATTTTCACTGACGACACCTACGCCCCTAGCAGACCCCAGAAGCAAGCAGGGGTTCAGATCTGGCCAGCACGTGCGCACTCCACGCAGTCATGTTGCCCAAGTCCTATTTTAGACGTTATTCAACCAGTCCCTGGCCCAGAGAGACCTGCCCTCTATTTTGCCAGATACATCTATTCTAGATGCTATTCTGTGTGCTATCATAGATAGCAGCGTTTCTGGCATTACAGATGGTGTGCCTCCTTGTTGGAACGGCACTGGATGTCCCTCTCCTTGCCCAGCAAGCACAGGCACGAACTGGTCAAACATGTATGTCTCTAGGCCAACCACGTAGTGAAAGGGAAAAACTTATAAACAGGGAGTTAAAGTACTGTGTGTGCTCAGTGCTAAAATCCTCCTAGAAGGAAAACCTAACTTGTTTTTCAGGGGCCCCTAGGAGGGTTCCCAAAGGAAACTTCTTATTTTGAAAAATTTCAGATTTATGAAAATTTGCTAAAATAGTACACAGTGCCCATATATTTCACCCAAATGTTACGATTTTGTATTGCATTTATTTATTCTCTCTCTGTATCTCTCTATATTTATGTTTATGTATCTATATTTTTATTTATATCTATGGATCTATATTTTTATTTATATCTACGTATACACCCACATATGTATGAAAAGCACATACAGACACATGTGTAACTTTTTTTCTGAGAAAAATTTACAGACTTGGGTACTTTTACTTCTAATTAATTCAAAATGTTTTTCAAAAGATTTGGGGGTCAGGTTCTTATGCAACCACAGTAGAGTAATCAGGACCAAGAAATCAACATTGATAGTCTGTTACCTAATCTACAGACCTTATTCAAACTCTGCCAATCGTCCCAATACTGCCCTTTATCGGAAACCATCATCATCGTCCAGGTTCCAATCCACAATCCCTGTTGCACTTGGCTGCGTTATGAGAGGAGATGATGTTCAGAGCGAACCCCCAGGTAAGAATGAGTTGTCTGGGAAGGAGTAGGACAGTTCTAAGCACAGGGAAAAGTTGCCCAGCAGCTGGGCAACTCACAATGCGCACAAGGGAAGGATGAAGGGGGGTGGGCACCTTGTAGCAGCAAAAATCATAGCAAAAACAGTTAAATTCAAACAATTTTAGGAGTATTTAGTTTTTAACTAGATATAGCTAACAAGTCATTTTATACTGGCCAGGAAACGGTGCAGGTCTGGGACCCAGCAGTTGGCTTGGGGATCAGAGAAACTTCAGGGACAGATCAAAACTCACTTCAAGGTTAGATCTAATTCAGTTATGAGGAGGCGTTTTGGGAACCTCAGTGGAGTGAGACTGCGGGCTTGTAGCCAATTCAGAGCACTGAACAGATCTAGAAGCAAACGCCAGCTGAACCTGCATGGCATAGCTAGAGGGTGGTTCAAGCCTGTTCCTTAAGGTGACTGCTGTCTGTCCACTACCAGTGAAACTGAGGGACTCCATCATCTCCTTAAAGCCTCAGAAAATCATGTCATGTAGCTGCTAGAAAACCTAAGCACAATGGCCAGCTTCCTGTCACATTCCTTCTTTTCCCCAAGTTCCTACAGCCATCCTCACATGTGGTAAGAATAAGAATCTGTGATCATCCACTTAGAGGGCTTTCTGTTCCCTGCGCTTCTCATAATTCTCACTTTGTCATACATAAATTAGGCCCTTTCCTTTCTTTATGCCTTCTCTTGGCATCAGATCCCCCTCTTCCTTGCTAGGAGTACGCCTCAGTGAGGAACTGAGACTGCATTCCCCAGCCGTGCATTTGCAACAAGCTTTCTCAGAGACCACTGTAACAAATTCTGGGAACTAGTAGCTGTGCATGAAGTAAGAGAGGAAGCTGAGAATTCAGCCGTATGACTTGGGGAGGGATTCGTTACCATCGGAATATTTGCAAACAAAATTGTTCTTCATGGTGCACCGGTCGTCATTCCACTGGAACATGTAGGGGCCCCCGACGCCAGCAGGTGCCGACGGCTGATGGTACATGACCACGCAGACCTCGCTGCCGCACGAAGGTTCATCCACGTACCAGTTCCTGGAGGAAAGGGGTCAACAATGGAGACCACTGGGGGAGGAAACCCCAAGACTTCAAAACCTTTATTTTCCTTTCAAGTTCTGCAGAGCCCCGAACTTAGGACTCTGCTTCAGAAGACAACACAGAGAGAGGCAGGAATTGAAGTCCTGCCAATAAGTAGAATCACGTGCTTTCTAACATGGACGTCACAATCAATCATCTGACATTCACCACAACCTCTTTGTAGGGAGGAATATATTACTGTATGGTATCTGCAGAGTAATTATGAGAAGCAGCAGCGAGCAGGGCCCATCTGGGAGAGCGTATTCCCTGCCTTTTCCTAACTGGCTTTTGTTTCCCTTTGTTTCAGAAATCAGATGCACTAAGAAGAGGCCTGGCTTATCTCAGCCAGAGCTTGCCTGGCTCACAACTCTTTGTGCTTTTCAAGCGTCAAGACTGCCTTTCTAGCCCGGGGGAAGTAAATGGAAAATGCCAGCAATCTGAGCAAGACTTTCCAAAATGCAGAGGCCGTGAAAACAGGTGGCGGGGGGCGGTGGGGACTGGCGCAGAAGGCCCACATAGTCTTTGTCCTGTTTTAAGTTGTTTCCACTTCATCAGGCAGGTGGGTCCCTCCTTCTGCCTCTGCTACCAGATTCCTCGTCTTTGTCATTCTTGCTCCTGGATGGGGTGCAGCCCAAGCTCCACTATCCAGTGACACTTGGAATAAATGGTGCTACCACCCAGTTGGCTAGAAGGATGCCAGGGCAAGGCCTTGGATTCCATAGAGAGCCCAATGCTGTGAACGGTCACTGCACGCACTGACTCCAGCCTGGGCTTCAGAGTCTGTGTGGTTACCTGAGCCGCTTCCTTCTGTTGGGCACAGGATGCAAGGTGACACTGGAATTTGAAGACTTGGAGTGTCCTCGGGGCTACCCATTCGAGTGGGAGCCTATGGAGGCCAGGGAGTCAATGGAATTCTGGCCCAGGACCAGCTGATGGTGGGGCCCATCCAGTGGTCATTTCCCCAGTTCCCAGATACATGACTTGAACAGCCATGTTTGGTATCTGGTATAGTCCACATTGGTTCCTTAGCCTATGAGGTAAGAGGTGTAATAGTGGACGAGGTCAAGTGCAAGATTCTGAAACTGCACTCCCCCCAACCCTTTCCAAAGTAATAAATAAAACCCAGTATCTTATCCAGGGGAAGGTGACAGAAAGTAGTACCACCCTTGAGGATCAGAGAATGCAAGGTGGGGGAGTCTCCAGCATATCTCTAGTTAGTTCACCGGACTGGCCCCTGCAAACACCACGCAGACCCTGAAGGAGGACCCCAGAGTAATATAAACACAACTAGGTAGAAGCCTTAATTACAGCTGCTGTGCCATATGCGGGGTCTTTGCTCGAGCAGGTTAACATGCTCTTGGCTACTTAATATGCAGGTCCAGGGAACATAATACTTTTCATCAGAAGGAGAATCAGAAATAGTTTGCGTTCATTTGGAATAGACAACGGTACACATTTGTGGTTTTGCCTCGGGCCTATACTAATTTTCGAACCCTCTGTCATAGTGAGGTGTGAGGAGGCCTGGACTCCCTAGACATCTCGTGGAAAATCACACGGGTCTACCATATTTCTGACATGCTCTTGAACAGGGTAAGCTTAGGAAGACACTCATGTGTCCAGGGGATTAGAGATAATTCCGTAAAGATTCAAGAGCCTGCCACTTCAGGCTAGATCACTAGTTTCTAGATCACTAGATCTAGATCACAGTTTCTAGATCACTAGAAACCTACCACTTTTTGGGAAGGCCAGAGCCTCCCTTTCACATTAAAGGACAAATGTTGCATCTTGAAGCATCCCACGATAATGTGAAGGAGGGGGCATAGCACCTCGTAGGCCTCTCTGGGTTCTAGAGGCAGCATATTTCACACTGGGGATAATGTTCTGGCCCCTATTTCAGCTGGCATGAAGGACAGCCAGCTTTGAGTGAGGTCCAGAGCTACAAAGGACGCTGAAGCAGGTCCTGGACTTTGGTGTAAGCGGATTTGCCAGTTGGGCCTATGATCGAGGAGATCCTATTAGCAGAGGTATCAGGGATGGGAAGAAACCCCACAGAGAATTTGTGGCAAGCCCCAAAGAGAGAATCACAATGTAGACCCCTAGGATTCTATAGCAAGGTCATGTTATCTGTAGGTGAGAAATAACCACCTTTTGCAAAACACTCCTGGCTTGCTACTAGGCGAGGAACATCAAAAAACCGTGCAATCCAAGTTGCCCATCGTGAGTGAGGCATTGTCAGACACACCTAGACCCGGGCTGGGCAGGCCCAGGAACGATCCATTCTAAGGTGGAAGGGGTCTATCCAGGACCAGAGAGCACTGTACGAGCAGGCAGAGCACGGCACGGCATCTCCTACGGTCGCTCCAAGGCCTCTCCCTCAGTGTCCACCTATCCCTGCACAAGGGAATCCCTTATGATGCCTGACAGAGGCTGCCCAAGTTTGCTTCATGGAAAGGACAGCCAAGTATGGGAGTACGGCTCCACAGGACAGCAGCTGCACACCGACCCCACTCAGAGTTGGCCGTGAAAGATCAAGAGGTAAGAGGACCTCCTCTCCATGGACCAGCTCAGATGGTGCCCCTAGTGAACCAGCTTGCATGGAAAAAGAGAAGTTCCTGGAGGTTAGACTCTATACGGACTCAGGGGTAAAGCAAGAGCTTGGCCAGCTGATCAGGAGGCTAAGCGGAGAAAGAGAAGACTGGGGATGGGGAGTGGAGCTCTTGGACAGAGTGATGTGATGCAAACAGACATATGGGAATAGGCAGGAAGTGTGAGGCTCTATCACAAGTTAAAAACCACCAGAAAGCATCTAACACGGAAGAGGCACTAAACAGGCTAGGAGACAAGTAACTCGGCCAGTTGATGTCAGCTAGCCTGGGACTGGCCGCCCCAGTGCTCGCACAACAGCTACGGCCTGGAGTAACCATGGTGGCAAGGACGGAGGGTCTGCGTGGGCTCGACAGTGTTCATCTCCTCTCACCGAGGCTCATCAAGCTCCTGTCAAACATCTAACCTGCCAGCAGCAGAGACCAAAGCTAAGTCCCTGAAGGAACACCAGCCTTAGGACACCAACCTGGCACTGCGGAGCAAGTGGACTACACTGGACTCTTTCCATTCTGAAAAGGGCAATGATTCCCTTTGACGGGAAGAGACCTACAGCCTGGGTGTGGGTTTGCCTTTCCTGCCTCAGGGCCTCGGTCAGGACCACTACCCACTACCCTGATCTACTGGCCCAGAATGCCAAATAACACCTCATCAGACCAAGGGACCTACTGTATAGCAAAGGAGGTGTGGGAGTAGGCTGGTCATCTAGTTGGGTTTACTAGGCATGTCATGGGTTTACTAGGCAAGAAGAGCAGTGGTTATCTTTGTAAGAAGTAATCGGCCTAATCACAGGAGGAAGAAGCTATGCAGTTCCCCATTTGGGGCAGGAAGAAATATGTTTGGCATCCAGTTATCTACTAGGGTTCCTGCGGGTCTTCACATACCCAATTTCAATGGTAAACAGGAAAGTGCTATCACTCTAGCCTGAGAAGCGCACATTGACTGGGTCCTCGCATACCCGGAGGGTCTGGGTCCTGCCACAAGGTCGGACACGGAGGCTCCTTGAGCAGAGAATGAGGGGAATCTAGACAGGAGAGTAGAGGAGGGATGTCGGTGAGTATCAGCTGGGGTTTGGGGACCAGCTAGAGTGGTGGGCATTGTAGTTCATCCCACTAACCTTCCTTTTTTTTTTTTTTTCCAATTAGAGAGGGGGCCCACAGACAGAGAGGGAGGAGACAGAGAGGGAGAACCCCTAAACAGATGCCACGCCCAAATGGTGCCTGACACAGTGCTCCATCTCACAATCTGGAAATCGAGACCTGAGCTAAAATTAACCGACTGAGCCACTTGGGTGCCCTACTCCCTTTCCTTTTTAAGGTTTTTTCCAGGAAGAGAAGCCCACGAGAACCCTGGAGGGGCCGCCCCTGGCACGTAGAAGGAAGATGTGGATCTGCTTGGCATAATCGGTAGACACGGGTAGAAACCATATTTTCGTCAGCATTCTTTTGGTTGATAAAGAGTTTAAACTACCCCCCCCCCCCCGCCCCGCCATGGGATCATTTACTGTTAGATTTTCTATTTTTCAACTGCTTAAGTCTTTCATCTCTTTATCTTTTGGGGTTTATTGACGTAACATAAACTTTCAGTGTCTTAATGACTTATATCAACTCTATTGTAAAAAGATAGTTACTCCCTAATTCGTTACATTTTTCTGGTCTTATGTCTGCCTTTTAACTTTGCTATCTTTTGATGTTTGTCCCTGTTGCTGGGTTTCTTTGGGAGGGACGATGGCAAGGCCACTGTGGTGCCAGAGTAAGGTGTGAAATGAATGAGTCCTGACGCCGTGGGTTTAGGAGGGTCCTCCAAAATGCAGGCTTCCTTAAGTCCTCCTTCGGCCCATCTAGGCCCACTCCCTGTGATCTGGAGCCCTAATAGAGTCTTAGTTCCACAGACCCTCAATCTCTGTTTGGGGTTCTAACTC
Organism: Mustela nigripes; assembly: GCF_022355385.1. Classification (NCBI taxonomy): domain Eukaryota; kingdom Metazoa; phylum Chordata; class Mammalia; order Carnivora; family Mustelidae; genus Mustela; species Mustela nigripes. The sequence goes on from NC_081557.1 coordinate 97,115,552, forward strand.
AAAAGGCTGGTAGCCAGAAGCCCTGACTTCAAGCATCACGTTCTGTTCAAGCAATGCTCCTGGGCCACATCTACCTGGACAGAGCTCTTGGGACAGGAGTTGGACACAGAACCATGTTGACTGACTGACCCCCTTTGCCTCCCGGCTTTGGCCAGTGCTATCCTCTCCGGGCTCTGCCCAGCTGGGCCTTCTCCTCTTCCTCCTGCACTGGGCACCGTGGGTTCAGCCTACCTCCTTTTTGAGTTACGTCAGGTGGGTGAGCTGCTGCGGGTTCTCCACACTTACCTGAATGTTGCCGTGCTGCCATCCGTCCATGTGTAAAGGTCCTGGCAGGCTGTGCTATTGCTTTGCTTCTCTTCACGCCTCCTGAGCCCAATCCAGAAATCTCCATCAGACGCCAGGAGGTTTTCAATGAACTTTTCTATCAGTCTCTGTTCGTCCTCAGACTCGATGCTGACTAGCTGGGCCCCATCCCTCCTGCAGGCTGTGTTGGCTTCCTCAAAGTTCAGTCTTCGAGAAGCATCGTGGAAGTATATGACTTTATAACAAGGCCTCTGTGTCCCTCCTCGGCAGACTGGTTGTCCTGGAGGGGGGAAAAAAAAAGCAACCTATTTCAGTACTCCAAAAAGTATCCCAGGGCAGGGATGCTCGGCGGCACGGGCACGAAGCCAGTGACTCATCTGTGGACTCTGTAATGTCGTGTAGCTTCTCAGAGCACATCGATACCCACTTGGCATGGAGATGCGCTGGTTTAAATTCCGATGCCTGCATTGTGTGGGGGCTCCATGTTTTGTTTGTTCCATTGCGGGTCTTGAAAAAGCAAAGGTTTTTTACAATCCTTTGAAAGAAAGGTAGGTTGTGCTTGCTTCGGCAGCACATATAAAAGAAAGGTAGGTGAAGATTTATGGCTCCACTTAAAGTTACCCACATAGAACTCTTTCATATCATCGGGAAGACTCAGGGGGCGGTGTGGTTGAGAGGGAGGTTTCTCTGTTTGGTGTTTCTTTTAGGTAAGAGATATGCTCTGAACTTGGGGTTGGGCTACTCTATCCTGGAACCCTTTGCCTGTAGAGTAGGACTGAGATTTTGCCCAGGCTGTGGTATAAGCAGAAGCTAAGAGCATCAGGTCGATGGGGTTTTCTGCTGTGATGGATCTTGTCTAAAGACACAGCTAAGGTTTACTCAACTCTTACTATGCAACATAAACTATGCTAATTGAATTTACATTTTTATCTATTCTTTCTCTCTCTGAACTCTCACAGTAATCCCTTGATGTAGCTCTTGTGTATGCCTCATTTTACAGAGGAGAAAACTAAGGCTCAAAGAAATCAAGTAATTTGGCTAAGGTCACACAGCTATTGGTAGCATTACCTGAGTCAGAACACGGTTCTGATTACAAAACCAAGCCCATAACCGTTGAACTATGCTGCCCAGTTCCCACTTTGCCTCAGTTTCAGGCTGCACTGGGAGCCTGTGTAACGCGTCTTATGGAACTGGCACCCGAAGGGCTGAATGCCATCTTAGACAAATGGATGGGATTCTATTAAGAAGGGACAAACTGTTCACCAGTACATACCCCATCCCCCCAGCTGGCATCTTCGGGAAGCCTTACTGTGTGCGAACTTCCTTCCATCAACATGCACTGCGTAGACGCTCTGTGCCTGGCACTGTGCTAGGTGCCGGGAATACAGAAACAGACGCCAATTCCTAGCCTGCAGAAGCACACAGCATATGCTTCTGGACCCAAATGCACAAGTGAAAACCAAATCTCAACAAGGGAAGTCCCTCGCAAGGCGAGAGCCAGATTGTGGGCTGTGGCTGTGAACTGCTACCACCGAGAAAGGATGAAGAATTTTGGTTTGAGAACCTCTTCCCAGCCCCCAAGGGATGTTCTCATTTTCCTAATTTGTTTTGCAGCTGTGCAGGGAACCAGAGAGCATTCATCGTTCCCAACGCTGACCAGAATCCGGGGCAAAAGCTACAGACCGTGGACTGCATTTTCAGGGCTAAACGGGACCAGAGCACATGCAGCTAATCCGGGAGACTCCTGGGAAGTCTTGTTTCTACAACTTCTTTTACTGCTTTTATAAGGCAAGTCTCAATAAGCAACAGGTTCGAAGAGTTTTGCATCTTCTCCCTTCCTCTGCTATTCTGCTAATGCTAGAACTCTAACAGGACTGGCCCATGGGCAAATTAGGCGGCCTCAAAAGCAGGACATTTTCATGATGACGTTGTTCCAGACAGAATGGGGGTCACTGGCCAGAGAGGCTGTGGCTGGCGTGCTGCCTGGGAAGAAGACTAGGCCAGCCCAGCTCTTGTGATTCCTTCAAGGTGGCTCCAAATGAGGCAGCAGAAGGAAAATGAGCTCCAGATACCTCCTGCCTGGCCACCGGCATACCGTGAGATGGAGTTACATTGACTGGCAGACCTCCTTTTTCTACCATTTGTTTATCAAGGGAAAACATCACACCTTAAACGGGTTTCCTGAATGGTCCAGTCTGGCCACACATCCCAAGTCTGCGGGTGAATGCGAGAGAGAGCCAGAGCTGGAAGCATGCCTGAGGCGCATCTGGTTCCCTTCCTTCAGGAAGTGTCTTTCTCTTCTCATTTGCAGGAAGGGGAAGGGCGGGGGCTTCGGTTCCCCAGGACCTAGGACAAAGCCCATGCAGCCCTAACCCAGGCAGCTTCATTCAGATGCACACACCACCCCCTCCTCGCAGCCCACCCCCAGCCCGAGACACACTTCAGATCCTTCCCATCGGCTTGAGCCGGGATAACCGAGTAGAGGTTGTCATTCTTCGCCCCCCCCCCCCCCCCCCCCGCCCCATGGCCGTCTGTCCGCGGCCGGAAAACCTGAGAAAGAGACATGGACATCCTCCTCTTGACATGCAGAACAAACAGAAGAGGCAAGAAGCCAGAGCACTGTACCTCCTCTGAGGTCCAAGTCCGAGGCTGCAGTGACACGACAGGAGGAAGGAAGCAGAGAGTCATTCCCCTGAGTCAGGCGGGGCTTGTCCCGCGCTAACTAGGCTTCTTTCTCCCTCTCCAAGCGCTTTGGTAACAGAGCTGGATCCCGCCATCCTCCCCCCAGAGGAGCCCAGGAGTAAACAGGCTGGGTTCCCACCGCGTAGGGGATCCAGAACCCCCACTGTAGACGCCGTCTCCGGGAACGCGAGAGCCCCCACCCCGCCCCAACCCCACTGGCTGGAGGAGACCTGGTGAGCCTGCCCCTGCGCCGGGGGAGTGGGGCGGGCCGAGGGGGCGCCTCCTGGGGCAGATTTGCCCACTGCCCCACCAAGCCTATGTGCCCCAAAGCCCGGAACTCTGGGCGGGGAACGGACTTTGAGATTCCATGAATCTCAAAGACCCGCGCTGAGAGCCGCGGGGCGACGGCTCCCCTGCAAGCAGGGGGCGCAGGAGGGCCGGGTCCACCAGCAGAGGCGGGGTCGCCCCTCGCCTCTGCAGTGGGCCGAAGAGTGGCGCAGGCCTTGAGGACGGCCCGCAGCAGCTGGGGTGCACTGGGTGCACGTGCGGAGCCCTACCGGGAACCCGCCCCCGCCCCAGCGCGCTCACTCACCGCTCAGCAGGCGGCCGGTGGCGCCCCGGGGCCCCGCCAGCAGCGCGGCCAACAGCATGGCCTGCAGCGCGGCTCCCGGCTGCATGGCCCGGCTCGGGTGCGACCTCGCACCCCGCGGCGCCACGGCAGTGGAGCGGACGAACCCGTAGCAGCGTGCACAGCAAATGCAAAGGCGGCAGCCGCATCTCCCGAGGACCGTCGGACCCGGCACCCGGAGGAGGCGGGGAGGGCGCGGAGCCAGCGCGCGGTCCTCCGCCCTCTGGGACGTCACGGAGGGGAGGGCAACCCCGCCGCGGGCCCGCCCCTGATGGCCTCCCCTCGGCGCCAGAGACCTGGCCCTCGCGAAGGGAGCGAGCAGAGGAGGGGAACCAGCTCCCTGCCCGCCGCCCTCGCGTCCCCGCCACCTCCGAGCTTCCCACGGAGACCCTGCGTTTGCCCAGGGCGCGGGCCCGAGTGATATCCCAGTCTGGCTTCTCTGGAATCTGATGCAGAGAGCGCCGTGGCTCAAAACAGGGCCACATCTCCACCCCATGCCTCGCAGACATGGCCAAGTTCACCCAGAGCCCCTGGCTCTGCAGTGGGGGCCAGTGGGAGAGTCGAGGCGGTGAGACCTCCCTGGGGCTCCATAGGCTGCAGTCGGGGTGCTCAGGGCCTCCCCTGAGAAAGGAGTGGCGGATACAGAGAAGAGATACTCAAGTGGGCAGTGTGCCCCTGGCCGGCAAGCTATGGGACAGTGTGGAGTGTCCAGCCCAGGTGGCTGAGTTGGAGCTCTGGCTGAGAAGAGGGTAGGTCCGCCTGAAGCCAAAGGGTGTCTTTGAACTCAGCAAGGAAATAATCCTCCGCCTTTGCAGGGCACCTGTTGGGGGGTAGGGGTAATTGTTCAGGCTTGGGCTGGTGGTCTCCATAAGGGTCTCCCTGGGTAAGAATGCTCCCTGTGAAAAAGCCTTCCTCACCAGCTCAGCCCTCAGTGTGGGCTCCCTCTTTGAAACGGCCACAATACTCCTATTTCCACCTGCTTCTTACAGTGAGCTCAATGTTTTCAAATATCCGCAAATAATAAAGTGAGCCTCCTGTCCAAAAGCTGAAGTACTAAGTGGCAGAAGGTGGGTCTGATTTCCTTTCCCACCCCTTCCACCCCCCCATACCCCATTGCTACAAATCCCCGCAGAAGTGCTGTCTGACTTCCTGGGTTTGGGGTTCAGCTTGAGCCACTGCAGTTCTCAAGGGGGAGGAATGAATGAATGAATGAATATAGCTTGGGGCTGGGAAATCTGTTTTCGTATCAGCTGATGATAGAGGGAAGAACAAAGCAGCCTCAGCCGGGTGAGGACTGACCATTACGGCAAGCTGCTTTACAGCCCATCTTTATGTCTGAATTAGAATATCTCACATCCAACAAGCACTCCTTCTAGAAACTCCTGGTTCTCAAGACAAAGTAAGGACTGCCATGTGGAGGGAAGCACTTGAGTTGGCATGTGATATTCTGCTTTTCTTCGCTTAAAGTCTACGTAGAATTCCGGCAATTCCTTCGTCTAAGTTTCAATGAACTCTTGGTGTTACCTTAAGAGTTTTGTGAAGGTCTGATGGGAGCAAACAGACATGTAAGGGTGCCGAGAGCTGGCTACTAAATGACAATTGAAAAGGATGTATTTCCCATGTTACAACACCTATTACAACTTAGGGAAGCTGTCACCTTGGGCCAAAGAATCAAATTGTGTCCTGAATTCTCCCTTTGATACTCTGGCTGTTGATGCACATTCATTGCCTTTGTTAAGGCATATGGTCAACCTCATATGCTAATTATAACAGCAGCTCCAATCCTGCACAAGTCCTGGGTCCACACCCTGTACCGTGTGACTTTGCAATTCTTCTTACTGAAGGGGCTAAGTGTATATCCCCACCCCTTTTCTCTGTATTCGATTATTTCCCTTGTTTGGCCAACGGGGTAAGTCAGAGGTATCTGAGCCTACAGTGGAAAAGGCCTCACATGTCCTCATCCGTTCTTTTGCTTCTCTGTCACTGTCTGAAAGGAACATAACTCATACCCCATTGGACCATGTGCATCCCAAAGAGGAGGACACATGGAACAGAGCTGCCTCAATCACCAGACATTTGCCCAAGGTGCCGTAGCTTGAAGCAGAGCTGCCTGGCCCAGCCTAGATCAGCCAACCCGCTGGCCACACCCCCAGGTGTGTGAGCAGTAATAAATGTTTTAGATCACCTTGTTAGCTGTGGCAGCAATGCAACCATTATACCTGGTAACGCAGGTGTACAGGTGTGGACAGGTGTGCACTGGGGAAGGCTGGGTAGCTTACACAGTCTAGTTTTCCTGGTAAAATTATCTTGGTCCAGGGTCCCATCCTTAATTTGACAAGCCTAAACCCAATTAAGAGACTAATATATTTATACATTGAGAAATATTATCAACCAAACTGATGTTTCTATTAGTCTGTTGAGCACATGCTCTGCTTCTGGGCAAGAGATTTCCCAGTGAGCATGGAATCAGAACAAAGGGAGTTATCGGGTTTGAAAGGTTAGGTTTTGACAGTCTGCTCTATCCATCTTTACAAAAGAGATTTATCCGTCTGGCAGATAATAATATCAGGGTGCCTTTTACTCTTCATAGTGCTGATGTGAGACTGCCAATTTATAATTTTCAAAATTTCCCTTTTCTAGGCCTGATTTCTTCCCTCTGTTCAAACATTTTTCTCCAAATAGTGTTATGGGCAAAACTACTAGTCATCCACTGATACCTGCTGTCTGTCCATTTCTCTTAGCGAGAGTCCTGAATGTTACCAAGGCAGACGCTCTTCCATTTAAAGACTATTCCCCCCTCCCTTGCAATTTGGTTTATCCCTGTGATGCAGTTTTGACCGGTGGGTCACCCACGGCTCTGTGGGTGCTGTGGGTGGGAGCTGCATCCGGTGGGGGTTAGTCCAGTGGCAGGGGGGCCAAGAGCGCAGTGAACGGTGGTCCTCAGTGGAGCTGGGCGCGTCAGTGGAGCCCTGGAGCAGAGCAGACAACCCTGAGTAAGACTGCTGGTTCCACAGTGCAGAATGGACAAACGCTTAACCTTCTCCTTCCCCATATATACCAAAGGGAATGACCTTTGAAAGTGAGGGAGGTTGGCAATGGCATTGTGCACATGTGTCTAAGATATAGGAACAGTAAGCCAGCTACTTGCAGAACTAGAAGTAATTAATTTCTAACTTCAGACATGTTCCAGAAACTGAATAAACCAAGTTTTGGTAAATGGATTTTATATAGATTTTTTTTTTTTTTTTTTTTTTACAGCGAGAAGACTTTAGTGTTTTCAGGATTTTTTAATAACTGTCTCAAGTTGGGGCATATAAAACTCCTGTTGGAGCATATAAAACCCCCATTTTATCTGCTACTCATAATATAGATCAAATACAGTAGTTCTGGACATACCCTGCCCATGAAAATAAGATAAATGGGGGTTTCAGAATTGGGAGATGAGAGAGATGATTATGTGGCGTCACATCCAGCAATACCCACCAAGTAAAGTAGATGCAAGTATTCAGTAACTGGTAAAATTCCTAGAAGTCTGCATATTTAACTTTTATTTCTTTGTTTTAACAAAGTGATCCCAAGGGTCCTGATTATTAGAGAAGGTTGTTTGAAAAGTCAGGATCTAAGTAAGCCATCCTCACCCTTGCGTTGATCACGTTAGTCCAAGGCTTTGACCTCCTCTTGGTCTTCCTTATCTGACTCTGACATCACTTTCCTGTTGGCAGTAACGTGAATCTGTTTTAAGACACAGAGCTCTGTAGTTGTGAAGACCACGCAGCAGGGAAACAACTTCTGAAAGTTTCCCCAGTGCAGATTTACTGTCTTGGATCGTGACCATGCATCAGATTGGGCAGCCAAGTATAAACGTGCAGGTGGGAAGAGTGGTCGTTGTGCTGTGAAGTGTGACGAGAGAGAAGACTGCCTACACACAATGTATTTTGCTCACAAGTCACACTTGTGATCATCACGGGTGACTGATTTCTTTGGATTACCCACTGGTCCTTCTTTCCTTCTAGTCAGACCTCTTTTAAAATGCAAGTATTCCTGTGGTAGACAGGAATTATACATCAATAAACATTTTGATACCAAAACCTTTCTATGAACACACTTTCTATTTCTAGTTCTTTCTGACAAAAGGGGATCTGGATTATCCTCAGAAGGTCTGTTGGAGGACGATGGTAAAGGTGTGTATCTCTGTGTGCGGGCGGGGGTGGGGGTTGGGCAAATAAGAAAGGATGGAGGGAGGAAAAGAGGGCAAAAGTGAAGTATTTTACGATAGTGTCAAAAACTGAAAAAAAGTTTATCATGTACAGTATAAAAGCATCACCTTCTAGATTAGCTAATACTGAACTACATGATCTTTTGGAACTAAATTTTTTTTGTTACCAATATTTTCTGAATTCCTACATGTAGTCAGTGTGCTAGGCACTTTGGGGGACTCAGTTTCTCAATGAGCTTGCAATATAGTTGATAGACAGGTGAGAAATACATGAGGGGCATCTGAGTGGCTCAGGTGGTTAAGTGTCTGACTCCTGGTTTGGGCTCAGGCATGATCTCAGGATGGTGAGACTGCGCCCCACGTCAGGCTCCGTGCTGAACATGGAGCCTGCTTAAGAGTTTCTCTCTCCTTCTCTGCCATCACCCCGCCCCCTCACTCATGTGCTTTCTCTCTCTCTCAAAAAAAAAAAAAAAAAAAAGTTAAATAATGTAATAGTTGATGAGTTGAGTGATTATAAAATATGGCTACTTGTAGTAAACAGTTATTTGCAGAAAAAATGGTACAGATGGTAACTTTATAAGATGCTCAGAGGAGGAAGATGTCCCAGTGAAAGGGAGTGAGATCTAAGGCTTCAGGGCAGAGGAGCGAAAATGAGCAAGTTGAATACAAAAGGAATTAGGCAAACACATACGGAATCATCCATTCAAACTGTGAAATAATGTTTTACTCTTAGGCGAATCAACAGAGGTGTTACCAGGAATGTCCTGAAGATTCCTATAAAAATATGCCCAGAAACCTAAGGGCCCAGACTTACTGCTGATACTGTGTAAGTACCAGATTTCACCCATTATTTGAATCAGATAAATGCATCTTTCCATTGGCAAGTTTTGCTCTACTCTTAGAAGCTGGCTCAAATAATCTAAGAAGGAAGAAGTTATACTGCTGAGTATTACGTAGACAACACAGCCAGGAGATTAAATGATCTTTTCATTTCGTTCAAAACTTTTAAAAATTGCTATGGACTTCTTTATTTTTTAAGAGTATTACTTTGATTACATTAAGGGGAATCAGCCTCAATGAGAGAAGAATCTACATTCTCTTACTCTCTAACTGTTCTTCCCTGAATACAGCATGCAAATATGTATTTGCCAAATTAATGTTGAATTAGCCACATGGACTTTCAGTCATAAAACAAAAGGTGGGAAGATTGTTTTCTTAGAGCTTCTTCAATGATTAACTGGCGATAGGTGGTTTCAGCTCTTCTGGACCGTGGGCCTCCTCCTGCTCTAACATTATTCTGGGGATAATAAGGCTATGAACCCCTCCCTGTGGGGTTCCAGCCCTTGCTACCTGAACCAAGGTTTAACAAGCTTAGGGATGCCTTTGGTGGTGTGGGAGCTGGTAATCTAAGAGACCTGCTGAGTTGCTACAGATGAGGGGGCTAAGTGTGGGGAGTGGGGAGGGAGCTGGGGGGCCAGAATGGGAAGTGCAGGGTAGGGAATGGGTGCAGGGATTCTGGCCTGATAGGCTGTCCTGCCTGAGCGCTGTACCCCGGCCTACTGCACAGAGACGCAAATGGGCACACACACTTGAATGTGGATGAGGAGAAGGTTTATTCAAGGGAAGAAATCTGGGAATACAGTAGAAGGCTAGAGGGTAGGAGGCAAAGGGAGTACCAAAAAAGTGCTTCTCTAAAGAGGGAACTAGAAAGGTAAGAACATTTTTGACAGATGTAAACTTACTTTGCTTTGTGTACTTTGGCCTTTGGCTTATAAGGAAGGGAAACCAGTTCTTTCTAAAAACAAAACAAGACAGAACTCAAAAAGCATAATTTTTACTTCTTGCACTGACTGACATTTCCTTACTGGGGAAAAAAAAAAACAAACTTAAGGTCTAATTATCAGAGTTGGTACAGACTAGCTTCTTCAACCTGGAGACACTGGGATTAGAAACGTTCCAAATGAAGGGTATTTAGGGGTTAGTCCGCAGAGCAGGTGTTGGTACATCTATAAGTTTATAGGGTGCTGTTATTTATTTTACTATTTTTCTGTGTTTCTCTTCATTAAGCATTTGTTTTTGTATGATCTAATAACGATCAGTCATTGTAAAACAAAGATGAGCACAGCGGTAGCCCATGTGACAGAGGCCCATGTGACTGTCCTACAGCTTTAACATATGGGACAACAAACCTGCTGTCACGGCCACCTCATTTCTCTCCGAGCAGAGCTGCACACTCTAGAGAACTCTGATTTCTCAAGGATGACGAGACTGCCTGATGTCTATCCCCTGCCCCCACACCAGTAGATAGAAGGCTCTGGATTATGAGTATTTAGGTTTATGGGGACAATCCATAAAACCTCTGAGAATCTGCCGTAGTGTCCCCACCCCACACAGATTCATCTGAATGCCTCTCAGTCTCACCGAGATCCTTTCTTCTCTTTGTTTTCTTAGGAGTTGGAGAATCTCATCTCTCCTTTTAGCCTGCTTAAAGGAAAAAAAAAAAAGTGGGTGAGTTTTTTGACTCAATAATCAAGCTTTTGTCTGTAAAGGATAGTTTTTTTTTTTTTTTTACATTTACATTTTTTTACATTTTACATTTACATTTTACATCTGGCATCTTTGGTAGAATTTCAAAATATTTTCCATGATAGATTTATACTTTCCATTTGTAACACAGTTGATTCCAGAGGACACTGCTTTATAAAACAATGTGACTTTGATACTCAGTGGAAGTGTATTTTTTGGTGCCCATCTAATAATCTAAAAACTTTTATTAAGACTTTACTACTTAAACTATGCTAAGAAGTGTATGTACATTATGCCATTATTTTCTTGTAATAACTCAGAAGTTTGACACTACTATGACCCCATTTTACAAAGGAGGACACTAAGGTTAAAGGAGTTGCCCACAGCGGCGAACTGTGGTTGATCCCGCTCTGTTTGACAACAAAGCCCAGCCTCACACCCCACGAAACCGCCATTAAGTAGCGAGGTCAGCAAACTCCAGCAGCAGCCCACAACCCAAGCCATGACAAGAAGGCCCTTAGTAGGTCACATATGGAATCTCGTTCATCTCTCCTCTGCCTTTGATTTTGAGACACAGACACTCTCAGGGAAATTTTCCTAAGTGTTAAAAACTAATTTAGTGTAGGCATGAAGATTTATCAAGATATAGACTACAAACGAGAGGGAAATACAGGTACAAAAATTCTTTCAGAAAATCCAGTTATGTTCAGTTTTGGAGATATCAAGGCAGAAAATCGCCATTGCGACTATTTGAGAACAAAAGAAAAACCTGAAAATCAGATAAATAAAATTTGCAACTTCAAGTGGCCAAATAACATGAAAGAAGCACTGTTTAGATCAAGGCTAGAAGCAAGAAATAACAGAAGAGATGCAGATTTGTCATAGTCGGGTACACAATCAAAGTCAGCCATCCATTCATTGCTCTCCTAGGGCAACCGTAAGCTGGCTGGCTTAAAGCAACAGGAATTTATTGTCTCACAATTCCGGATGCTAGGAGTCCAAAATCAAGGAGTAGGCAGGGCCACGCTTCCCCTGAGACCTGGAGGGGACCCCTCCCTTGCCTTCGCCTAGCCTCTGGTGGTCACGGGCAATTTGTGTCACTCCCTACTTGCAACTGTGTAACTCTGAACTGGGCCTGCACAGGCACTTGCTTGCTCCCTGTGAGGCTGTCTTCTCCCGGCTGTCTCAAAAGGACACCCCACCCTAATCCAGTAAGAATTAACTAATTTAACTAATTCCATCTATAGCAGTTCTATTTCCAAATAAGGTCACAACCAGAGGTACAATGTTTTGGACTTCGACGTATCCTTTTTATTTTTTTTAAATTTAATTTGATTTTTTTTTAAAGATTTTATTTATTTATTTGACAGAGAGAGATCACAAGTAGGCAGAGAGAGAGAGGAGGAAGCAGGCTCCCTGCTGAGCAGAGAGCCTGATGCGGGACTTGATCCCAGGACCCTGAGATCATGACCTGAGCCGAAGGCAGCGGCTTAACCCACTGAGCCACCCAGGCGCCCCCAATGTATCCTTTTTAAGCGGAGACACATTTCAACCCACAAAGAGCCCCTGTGAGGTACCGTGGCTGTGCTAGGGGCTGAACAAGGCATTTCCTGCCTGCAAGGGCACTGCAGAGAATAGTCTCCAATGTGCTACCATGCGGGTAGTCTAGGGTGCGATCAGAGACCTCAAGAGAGACCCTGAATTCAGACTAGGGTGGGGATGTATGTACGGGGAGCCTCGAAGACGTCCCAGAGGAGACAAGCTGGTGCCTGCCAGTGGGAGTCACGAGATCGCAACAGACACAGCATGGGGATGAGAGTTTTGAAGCAGTGGAAGCAGGTTGTGCAAAGCCCCAGAGGCTGCTGCATGGCCAAGTCGTTCCTCGGGAGCAGTCCTCCGCCCAGACGGCTCCAGGAGAAGCTACCAGCCCCGCAAGTGCTCCAAAGAGATGTCTGGGAGAAGGAGCCCATGCAGGGTGTGAGCAATCAGCAGCTAGGGCCAGGGCACCTGCTCCTGGGCTTTGCCTCCTTTTGTTCATGTCACATGAATCTTGCTTTTTATAGCCTGTGACATTTTTATGTTGGGACAGGATTTCTACTTTTTTACTTGAGTTTCAGGCCTCTTATACCACAGTTATTGAAAGAAAAATAATCCAGGGTACTTGTAAACACTAAGTTTCATAATACCTGTCTACTTGCTGGGGACTGAATTAAATAACGTCTGTAGGTAAGGACTTAGCGTGTTTTTGATGTAGGTATTCAAAGCTGGTTTCTTTTCCAGCTTTTCCATTAGGCACGTGCTACTTGGCTGCAATTAGCTGTCCCCAAACTGTGATTATATAGGCCTTTATACCTTTACTGAGGTACTGATCTTACTTTCCTTCTTTTATCTCATAGTTGCGACCATGACTGTTTCCGAGTCTGTTCATCTTTTTAACCTTCCTTAGAGCTAAGCAGTGCCTCATGGATGACAGTCAATGAATTTTTGTTGAACTGAATTGATTGAGTCATTATGTCTGAATGGAATCATTGCACTAATACACAATTATTAGCCTAAGCAAAAACAAAAAGAAGAAAAAGAAACACATTTTAGTAAGCGAAATTAAACAATCTATCCATCAATAGTTCTTAAAATCCCTTATGAATAAAACTCTGTGACTTTATATATATATGTATGTAGCCATAGGCAAATTAGACAGTCGTTAACACTGCTCATATACACATAGACACGTATTTAGTTACAAGATCTAAAAGAAATTGTAAAATTAAAAATTCATTTGTCTTAGAGAATTTATTCTAGGATTGGTCCAGACCAAGTACATGTTCACGGTAGGAGAACGCCACCAGCCAGCACGGAGCTACCAGCATCACCGTGTAGCGTGAGTTCTCATGGCTTGTGTAACCTGGCCAAGGGCTCCAATTACAGAATTTTATTTTAAAAGTGGGGGAAGGAGCCATTGGCTGTGGAGCCTCTACCTACCTCAGTCTCTAGCTCCCAAACCCCTCTCACATCATCCCCTGGTCCTTCCTTTCTTGGTGAAAAACAACTCACACAGATTTTATGTTAAAAAATAGATGCATTTTGGGGCGCCTGGTGGCTCAGTGGGTTAAAACCTCTGCCTTCGGCTCAGGTCATGGCCCAGGGTCCTGGGATCGAGTCCCGCATCAGGCTCTCTGCTCAGCGGGGAGCCTGCTTCTCCCTCCCTCTCTGCCTGTTTTGTGATCTCTCTCTGTCAAATAAATCTTTAAAAAAAATAGATGCATTTTTTTCTTTTGATTTCAGGTCCTTTTTTACCTTAATGGACTTTAGTAGCAAATCAGTTTTATAATATAATGCACCAGAAACAAAGCTTTCAAATATGATTTGATTTCTGCTTCTTGGACATGTTTCCTGGGAATGAATAAGAAAATTACTGTAGGCAACAGTGTCATCAGAACAAAAACATGGCCAAGTAGTCTAATAGATCTCTGCCTTGTTAGTTAAATAAATTCAGTGGTGAGGGAAAATCCTTACAATTTACCTTAGCAGTAGGGATAAATAATTTACTTATTAATTTATATTATAATTATATAAATAAATAATTTACTTGTTAATTTATATTATATTAGTTTGTTAATTTTATAACAACAGAATAATCATTTCTAATCACAGTATTTTGGTTGTGTTCAATAATGGAATGTTGTATTTATAAGGCATTTTGGTCATAAAATTTATTAATTCTTTAAATGATATAGGGAAATCAGAATTTATAATATTTTAATATAATATTTTCTTATATATTTATAAATTCAATTTATATTATATACTGTTCTTGAAAAATATGTTATGAAATAAAAATTGATTCTAGGAAATTAAGATATATAATATATAGATTTAATATCTCATAGGTGGTTAATGAATTTTAGTGTCACATCAAGAATTAAATTGCTTAGTTCTTGCTCTTTAGCTTTACAGAGCCAAATGACTTGGGGGTCACAGCATATATTCTAGAGCCAAGCATTTGGGTTTGAATCTCAGTTCTGCTGTATGCTTAATGGCAAGTAATACCTTCCCTATCCCCACTGGTTCCTCCTTTCTTCCCTCTAACTGTCATCACTAACCCACAGGTTAGAGGCTTACGATCCAGAGTCAATCAAAAAGCCACTCTCTGAGCCTTGGATTTCTCATTTTTAAGGAAGGTTGTTGTGAAAACTGGAGATCATGCCAACACTGCGTAATGCTAAATATTTAATAATGGTAGTTATTATTATTATCAGAGAAAAATTTTCTTCCAACGCTTTCAAAATGTGGAAGAGAGGGAAGAAGCGAAGGATAGGTTGCCTGCCCTCTGTGGACAGGTGCAGAGGGTACTGACGGCTCCACCTCTGGCCTCCAGGTGAGCTGCTGGAGAGAGCTGGGGGGAAGAAGAGGGGAGACCAGGAGGGGAGACGAGGGGGGGTGCCCAAGAGATTATCCGCCCTTGATTACGCAATGCAAATGCCTCTGTCCACAAATTCCCCAGCGCAGTATAGACATTCTCCCTAGGTAATCTTCAGTTATTAAAGAGACTCTTAATAATTAAAACACTAGACTTTAAAAGAAAGGTCCTTTCTTCACAAGACCTAGTTCTCCTACGAAAAATGTATTTTTTCCTTGGCCTATTACTGTAATTTTTTGAGTGAATCATTAACCAGAAATAGCACATGTGTCTATTCCTCTGATTACTTATCTACATTACCAAAAGAAATTTTCTCTGCATTACCACAGCACAAGCAGAACTACCAAATTTAATCCTAAAACTATCTTAGAAGAGTATTGGAATGATTTCAAAACTGATTCTTTGCCTAGACACCTGGCAACCATCCCAAAACTCAGAGAATCTAGAAATTCTTGGAATTAATTTGGTATAGTAGTTAAGCACCTTGGTCCATTGTCAGATACGCCCAGACTCAGTCTTTACTATATTTTAGCTATGTGCCTTTGAAAAAGCCACTTATATGTTTCAAGCTCAGCTTCCTCAGGTTTTAACAGAGGTAGTTATGGTCCTCCTCAGAGATTGTTCTGATGATTAAATAAGAATCACAGTGTATGTGCTATGTAGTTAGTTCTCAAAATATTACTATTATATAACAAGAGGAGCAGATGATCTAAAAGGAAGAAACCATGAAGAAAATAGACTAAAAAAATACTAGAGGAAATACATTAATTCACATGGAAATTTAAAGAAATTCTTTTTTCTTTCCACTGAATATAAATGCAATATATGGTCATGGCACAAACACCGGAAAATGAAATAAAAACACGTAAAAATAAATATTTAGGGGCGCCTGAGTGGCTCAGTGGGTTGGGTCTCTGCCTTTGGCTCAGGTCATGGTTTCAGGGTCCTGGAATCGAGTCCGGCATTGGGCTCTCTGCTCAGCAGGGAGCCTGCTTCCTCCTCTCTCTCTGCCTGCCTCTCTGCCTCCTTGTGATCTCTCTTTCTCTGTCAAATAAATAAATAAAATATTTAAAAAATAACAATAATATTTAAACACATCCACTCTGAATCTAAATCTTTTTTAAATCTAAATCTTAATGTAAGTTTATAATTTTAAAAGCTATAGAAAGTTCAGAAGAACATTAAAGGAGCTCCAAAATAAGCAACCTAAGAATTTAAATTTATGCACCAAAGGGAGAAAGGCAGCTAGATAAGCAGCAGGCTAACTTAATGATCATAACACAAAAAGCATGCTCAGTGCTGGAAAGAAGGTAACAGTCCAGTTAAAAATAGAGTCACGGAAATAGGAATGAGCTGAAAGGTGCTTAAAGATGATGATAAGCCTCGTTTGCTTGGGACAAGATGTGTGTTTTGGGGAAAAGGATTATAAAGGGTGAGATAGTTGGGTAGCATCATATTGAAGACTTTGATATAAATATGACTCTGCTTAAACCTGATTTAGTAGAAAACAGGAACTATGTTTCTGACCACAATATGCTTTAGAAATTAAAAAACCAAATGTCTTAAGAAGACTTCATACACTTGGAAATTAAAAAGCATACTTCTGAATAATTCTTGGGACAAATTAGAAATCAAAGTAGAAGTTTAGAAATACATAGAAATGAAATAATAATGACAATACTATATAGTTTGTGAGATGCACCTAAAATAGTATTTTGAGGGATATTTATAGCTGTAAATACTTATAGTAGAAAAGAAAGAGAATGGAGAATTAAGAAACAAACTGAAAAGTCAAGGGAGGTAGAAGGAAAATAAGAACTAATTCAATATTGAAGGAAGAAGTAATAAAAAACCAAATGACTAGTGCCACAGAGGCCAAAAATATGATGGAGAATAACAAAGCCAAACATTGGTTTTTTGAAGACTATTAAAATAGATCCTTTGGCATAATTATTAAGAAAAAATACAAATGATTAGAAATGAAAAGGAGAAATAACTACAGCTATGGCAGGATTAAAAAGATGATTAAAAACACTGAATCCAGGGCATCTGGGTGGCTCAGAAGCAACTGCCTTCGACTCAGGTCATGATCCTGGAGTCCCAGGATCGAGTCCCACATCGGGCTCCCTGCTCGGCAAGGAGTCTGCTTCTCCCTCTGACCTCTCTCCTCTCATGCTCTCTTTCTCATCCTCTCTCTCTCTCTCTCAAATAAATAAATAAAATGTTTTAAAAAACCCCACTGTTTTCCAGAGTGGCTGCACCAGCTTGCATTCCCACCAACAGTGTAGGAGGGTTCCCCTTTCTCCGCATCCTCGCCAGCATCTGTCATTTCCTGACTTGTTGATGATTGGGAGGGAGACAAACCATAAGTGACTCTTAATTTCACAAAACAAACTGAGGGTTGCTGGGGGGAGGGGGTTTGGGAGAAGGGGGTGGGATTATGGACATTGGGGAGGGTATGTGCTTTGGTGAGGGCTGTGAAGTGTGTAAACCTGGTGATTCACAGACCTGTACCCCTGGGGATAAAAATATATGTTTATAAAAAATTAAAAATTAAAAAAAAACCCACTGAATCCTTTATGCCAATACATTTGGAAATATAGATGAAATGGACAATTTGCTAGGGAAAGATAGCAAACTGATTTAAGAAATAACAAACAGGCTCATCCAGCTAAAACACAAAAGCAAAACAAACAAGCAAACCAAACCCGTGCTACTTATTCAGGTTAGGGTCCTACTTGTCACTTTAATTTTAATGGTGACTCTAGTTTTAGCTCACCAGTGGGGTTTGCCTTGGACTGAATCAGGTCTGAACTGCGCAGCTCTTTGCCACGTCTGCTAGTGCCGTAGCTTCAGTAAATCAGCTTCCATACGAGACTTTTCTTCCAGATTTCTAGGAACTATTGCAAAGGGTCTGTATAGGAGAAAGCAGCCCTTTTCCAGTGGATTTTTGATAGGGTTCTAGTTGGGAATCACTGATCCAAACCTTCATCATGATTTGCATAGAGTGAGGCATTACGATAAATTTAAATTTATTTACCTGCAAGGGTTCGCCAGTTCTGCCCATACATTTTGGCTCCATAGTTAAAATTTCAAAATATATTTTCAGTGATATATATATTTTTTCTTTTTTAATTTTAATTTTAATTTTTTACTTTTGCAGGTGGTAAATATAGGATTATGGGGAAATATTAGGAAAGTCTCCTTCCTTAACATGATGGGCAAGCCAGTCTTGATTGTGTCTTTCATTCAGGATGTGAAAATCTGGGGGACTGTGCCTTTTGCGATCCATTCATCATCTTTTTTTTTTTTTTTAAAGATTTTATTTGTTTTGTCAGAGAGAGAGAGAGAGAGAGCAAGAGTGAGCACAGGCAGACAGAGTGGCAGGCAGAGTCAGAGGGGGAAGCAGGCTCCCCGCGGAGCAAGGAGCCCGATGTGGGACTCGATCCCAGGACCCTGAGATCATGACCTGAGCCGAAGGCAGCTGCTTAACCAACTGAGCCACCCAGGCGTCCCCCATTCATCATCTTTTGATGATAGTCTACAACATTCCAAAATCTATTGCATTATCCTTTTACCCTTTATCAAAGCATTTTGTTTAATACTGAAGCTTACTTTATACCCACAACCATTTTATCTTTTAATTATGGGATGAAAGAAAACAGAGAGAGAGCAGAGAAGATAGACTTTCACTGAGTAACTGCTGGGTAACGGGCCTTGTGTGGGGAATCACTCACTGAGTCCTCAAGACGCAGGGAAGTGGGTGTTATTATTATTATCACTGCCTGACATATGGAAAGAACCCAACCACATAAAAGAAACCACTTCTCTCAGGGTCACTTAACTAACTAGTAAGTGGCAGGACCAAGTATTCAGACTCAGTCCCAGTACTGTTTGACTCCGTATCCCATGCCGCTTTGGCTAGACTCCTTCAAACACATCCTAGATATTTTGGAACACTTACACACACACACACACACACACACACACACACACACACGGGGATAGATGCTTTCTTCATGCAATCTTCATTTTGAAAGTGAAAAATTAATAATTGGGATTAACCATGGTGGATAAGACAAGTTTAGTCTATTCTCCAAAAGAATTATATTCTAGTAGAAGATTAGTGTTATGGGAATACACAGAGCGGAGAACTTGAGGTCAGCTTTGACCAAAGTTTATTTTATGGTATCACGTAGCGCTTTGCAAAAAGTGTGTTAAAGGGTAAAGAATAGTTGAATTATAGTAGTACTTTTTTTTTCAAGTAGGTTCCATGTTCATGGAGCCCAATGTGGGGCCTGAGCTCACAACACTGAGGTCAAGGCCTCAGCTGAGACCAAGAGCCAGATGGTTAACCAACTGAGCCAGTTGGGTGTCCCAGTAGTAGTACCTTTAAACTGATGAGATTTCTAAGATCTTATTTAATATAAACTAAATAGGATAGGATTTTTTGACTAAAAGTTAACTATTAAATAGGATAGGATTTTTTGACTAAAAGTTAACTATTAAATAGGAGTTACATTCCAGATTCAGACTATCATCTAGGCAGAGCCAAAGCTCTACAGTTTAACAGCCGTTAAGAACATTATCTGATTTCTTTTTTCTCGAGGCTCTTAAATTTAATTTTTAATTCTATGCCTATGATTGGGAGTCCGATGGGAGCATGAGCGACTTTCAGATCTTAGTCCTACAGATGTACTCCGCAGCAGGTTCTGTTCTCTTCCTGGTTACAAGTGCCAACTCGAGGAAGGTGAGGATTCTCATTGGCTTTAGGTAAAACCCAGTATCATCAATAAAAAGTCTCACATCTGGGCTTGATTCCAAACGGCAGCATGGACCTGCTAGCGCTGATTTTGATAATGCTTCAACGATGAATTTCCTCCATAACTTTACTCCCATTCCCTGAGCCGATTAATTGAAATCTGCTACACAGATGCTACAGTTTCCACAGAGTAAAATTATACCTACGATATAGTAAGATACAGAATGGTTGGACCTCGAATGATCTACTATCCACCTTCAAAGATCGCCTGAATAATCCGTGAAAAGGCTTTCTCCAGCATGAGTTTTCCGAGGCAAACCTAAGAGCAGCAATCTGCGAGAGAGAATGGCGGACGTCGGAGCATTATTGATTAGAGCGAGAATGCTGACTGGCAGGAAAAAGATGCGTATTTAAGCACCTTTCCATACCTCCTGGAAATTGCTTGATCCTGGCTTAAGTCCCAGCTCCGACATTTATAATTTTCATTTAAAAATGACAGCTTACTAAAATGAGAAAAACATATCAGCTTACTAAAATGAGAAAAACATGTCATTACACAAGAGGGAGTCAATACAATTTTCCTTAAATGTAGGTTTTAATAAAATGTTAATTCATCTGTTGTGAAGAATAAAAAAATATTTTTTCTCAGTTCTGTACACATCTTTTAATGGAAACCAATAATAATTCCCTGAAGAGTGCTGCTCTTGTTTTAAAGCAGTCACACAAAATAGATGCATGAAAGTAAAGTGATTTTTAAATGGACTAATGTGGCTTTAAAAGGCACTTATTTTTTAAAAAGCCGTAAGTGAGGTTTGAATTTTAAGGTTGAGAAAAATGGGAGCACAAAATGAACGTTAAACTTTACAGTTCAATAGAGTATATACGATTGAATGATATATTATTATGATTTGGTCTGATTACCAAAGCTTGTCTTCCACACAAACAAACAACTACTGAGTCTTCAAGGTTTTCATCATATTGATGCATGTAGCTAAGATGAAGGGGTTAATAGCACTGACCTGCTCCTTTCAGGTGTGTCTTTCCTGTGCTGCCCATTAGGCTGTAGGAAGGAGGGGGTCGGGGACTCTCCTTCAGATCATGCCCAAATCTCATCTCCGGCCCTACTTCCCCGAATTTCAGGCCTTATGGCTCTATTTATCTCTGAGGCACCTCAAACTCCTTAAGTCTCAGCAGAGTGTTTAACCGTCTGCTCTCCAACAAACCGAAACCGAAACAAACCGAAACAAGACACCGATGCAACCCCGACCTTGACCTACCCAGCGTCCCTGTGTCGGACATGGCACCTGCTGTAGGATCCCGAGTTCTGGGAGTCGCCTTCGACAGATCGCTCGGCCTCATCTTTCATCCAATATATAGTTCAAGCCTTAGTGGTTTGACTTCCTAATTCTCTCTCTAATCCACCTTTTCCTAATCCAAGCTCGCCATCTCCACCGCGGCCGGACCACAGCAGTGGCCTCTACTCTCCTTTGCCCTCTTCTGCTCTGGCCACTTCCAATCCATGCTCTGCTCCATCATACGTATTTTAGTGGGAACTCTTCTCCATATTATGTTCTCCTGACCTTCCCAAATAAATCTGATACGGTGAACTCCCAATGTAAAACCCTTCAGTGGCTTCTTATTGTTCTTACCATGGGCCTAAGCTTTGCATGACGTCACTGGCCATTCAGCTGCTGAAATGCCCTTTGGCCTTTGAAGCTTAGGATCTTTGCAAAGTTGCCTCTGCTGTCGGGAATGCTTGCCCATTGCCCCCTCCACCCCTTCTCCTGGCCTCACTAATGCCCGCTGCCCCTTCAGATCTCAGTTTGTCTTTGCAGAAATCCTTTCTGTTCCCTTGATTGCACCAATGTTGCCCTATTAAATGTTGTCTTAATTCTTTCTTGTCCTTTAACCATAAGTGACTCTTAATCTCACAAAACAAACTGAGGGTTGCTGGGGGGAGGGGGTTTGGGAGAAGGGGGTGGGTATGTGCTTTGGTGAGTGCTGTCAAGTGTGTAAACCTGGCGATTCACAGACCTGTACCCCTGGGGATAAAAATATATGTTTATAAAAAATAAAAAATTAAAAAAAAATTCTTTCTTGTCCTTTATAGCAAAAGTTTCAAGGCTTAGTAGATATTCTATCCTAAATAACAGGTAAATTTTTTCTAATAAATTATACTGAATTACTATAACAAGGAAAATATACCTTTATTTGTTTATCTAATACAATCAACTGTTTGTAAATTGATTTTTTTTCTTTTTCTTTTTTTTGGAGAGAGAGGGCTCATATGAGTGGGAGGGACAGAGGGAAAGAGAGAATCCCAAGCAGACTCCATGCTCAGCATGGAGCCTGAGGTGGGGCTCGATCTCATGACCCTGAGATCCTAACCTGAGCTGAAATCAACAGTCAGACACTTAACCAACTGAGCCAAGTTGATTTTTGAGCTTTTTTTTTTTGGCTTGGCCAAGAAAGATTACCATTGGTCAGTTTTTACCTTAACTATTAATGGCTTTAAAATAGTTTCCTGGGTATGGCAGTAGAGGAATAGCACAACTGTTTAGCAATGTCATTGTTGGGGAGAAAGGTTTATGTTTCCAGGGCTTTGCTTTCTTTTTTATAGCCAAGCCTCTCTCCGGACAAATTCTAGTATATGAAAAATTGTCTTGTCCCCTGTGTTCAGTATCTTTCTTGTTTTTCTGGTATCCCAGATATTCTGCCTTATTTTCCACCCCTGACCCTGTATTCTAATTCCCATGACAAGGTCTGTTGAACCTTCACACCCTGACCTTACATTTCTCTTTGTTGCCTTTCCCTGCTATCAGTTCCTTCAGAGAACAACAATGCTCATGGACTGTGATTTTGTTCTGTGACCTGTAGACCGTATTTCCACTATGGTCTTGTCATTTATTTTGAAATATATGTCATCCTTTTGGACTTTATTCTGCATTCAATGGTTTCATTTAATCATGTTTTACAAGGAGATTATTAGTATGGGTTCTTGACCAGTTGTATCTTAGAGTTTAAAATGTTTTTTTTTTATGTTCTTAAGGTGAATGTATATAGAAGGTAAAGTACATAGATATCTGTAAAAAGAAAAGAGGAAAAGATGCTCTGGGGACATAGTTCTGTCCAAATCTGGGGCTGGGTCTGTCTTGGGCAATGAATTCGCCCGCTAAGATCCCAAGTCCCATCTACGAGATCCCTTTCCCCAAGAACATTTTCATGGACTATAGAAGTTACAGAGAAGATTAAGAGGGGAACCTCATCTGCCAACTGAAAATGTTTCCTGAGTTTGAATTATGTTTGAAAACAAAGAGTACTAGAGATAACATAAAAGAGTAATTCATATTTATGTAATCTAATTATCATTTGCTACCAAAATATTTGCTTGTTACTGTGAATTCCACACTATTTTTATATCCTTTCACTTGAATTCTTTGACAAATTAAGAACAACAGGAATTTAAATGACTATCTTTTGTTGGTGAAAGAGAAACCTACTGTTTCCTAATGGTATTTACTTTATGGAGGAAAAGGAACTTTGCTTATACTGCATTTCCTACACGTTTGGTTTGGCTCTATGAAACTGACTTACAATGAGTCTGGGTATCCCTCCTTATTAAGTGTAGGATAATGGAGAATAACATTAAAGTTTTCCAGTTTCCTTTTGTTTCATAAATCAGTAACTAAAATTATTGTGAAGGGGGCGCCTGGGTGGCTCAGTGGGTTAAAGCCTCTGCCTTCAGCGAGGGTCATGATTCCAGGGTCCTAGGATGGAACCCGCATCAGGCTCTCTGCTCAGCGGGGAGCCTGCTTCCTCCTCTCTCTCTGCCTGCCTCTCTGCCTCCTTGTGATTTCTGTCTGCTAAATAAATTAAAAAAAAAAATTCTTGTGAATCTTCTTAGATTCTCCTTCGAGAATCTTCTCATAGCACGATTTGCTTCTGGTTCATGGAAGTTCCATACAGCAAGCTCACTTTTGAGGAAGACTTAAACTATGGTCAATCTTGGTTGCCCAGGTTGTGTGATAGGATGGATTAAAACCCCATTCCCAACAAGGAGTATGTCAGTACTGTTTTTCTGTAGATTGCATAATTTCTTGTAAAAATCTTCAGCTTGTATGCATTCATGTCAGAACTTTGATTCCAGATGGCTATTTCCAATATGCCATCTATATATATGCCTTAAAATACTACTCTGATCTCTTCTTCCTTCTCCCAGCCAATGAATTATTTATAATTCTTTTCATAAAGAGATAATCAGCTAAAGAGCTTTCTCAAAGGTGGCAAAACTAAAAAGCAAATTAGTTTTATGATTTCAAAAAATTAGCTGACTATTCATTTATTATAATGTTTTCAGACTACTTTTAAACTCTCAAAGGAAGAATAATAGTCTAGTATAGTGCTATAAGGTTTCCTTTATGGACAGAGTAAGCCATTTAATCTCGACAGACTCAACTGTTTTTGATTTTCTGCCATGGAATCCATCAAAGAAATAGTAGTTGTGATTAATAGCATTTTGTCCACTAACCAAAAGCATTTACAGTGTATACCTGGAATATATTCCAAAACGGAGGATAACATTACAGCTTTAAAAATTTCAACAACCCCCAAAAATCAATATCAGTTGGAAGAAAAAGCTTTTATGAAGATACTTCTAAGACACATGGAAAATAAATTTTTAGATTTTTTGTTAGTTTTAAGAAAAAGTAGAAGAAAAACCTTCAGGAGAAGGTTTTTTTCCCCCGCATTTTAAGATGAACACCATTCTAGGTATTTACTTATCAATGTCTATGTTCAAAATATGTAGAAGATTCTCTGAAATTGAATAGAGCATTGTAAATTTTTTATTAGCTAAAAAGAACCTACCACCGCCACTTATTTTCTGCCATCAAGCTAAAAATTCTAAAATGGTGAGGGCAGCAGGGCAGGTAGAGTGCTACACACCTAGAAAAACAGTGGTATCCAAATACTGACTCTATGCTTTCATAACGAAGTCACAGAGTTCCTCTCGGCACAGAGAGACCCATGAGACAAAAGCAAAACTGAGAAGAGAGGTGACGGGCTAACGTGCTCCTCAAGCAGACTTGCAAACAGATTAGCTCCGAGGAGAATTCTTGCAAAAATTATCAACCTAGAAAAATGGGCCAGATGGATACATGTAGGAAAGGCAAAGCAAAATGAAAATGTCATTGTATAGAGCATATGTTTGCTCATTGATTCATTTGATTATGCATTTATTTATTCAGTCCACAAATACGTACTAAATTCCAATAACCAGAAAGGCACTGGGCTTAAGCAATAAGAAATGATCTCCAGCCTCCTAGAGGAGAAGAGAATTTATATTTGTTGAAGGCAAACTGTGGCCAGGGGCTGTGCGTAACTTAGTCAACTCTATCAAAGTTTTTTTTTTTACATTCCTCCTTTCATGTCTGGGGAAGCTGAACCTCACAGAGTTAGAGAGGTTGTTCGAGGTCATGCAAATAGTGGCAGAGTTGAGACCTCTAGACTCGCTTTGTCTCCATAGCCCACTACCCCACAGTGTCCGTCATCTGGCAGGAAAGCCAGGAAACACGCATAGTGGCCCATAACACAGGCCAGAGACGGGGACGACCCCAACGAGGGAGGTGGAGGGGACCTACTGGAGGAGCACGCAGGAGGAAGCTGTTCATCCTGCCGGCCTCCGGCTTGCCTCTCTTGGCCCAGAGAAGCTGGCACTGGAGCTGGGCCTTGGAGACAAATGCGGAGGAGCGTTTTAGGTACAGACACACAAGCGCATTGCAGGTTGAGGAAACAGCTACGGTCTCACACGGCTGGAAACTCTGTTTCTCATACTTGCTTTATTTGTACTACAGTTCTGAATTTTAGATTATTTGGCAGCAGACCCAGACAGTGCCGCGGCCAGCAATCATTGTAATACAATGAGTCTCATGGGCTTTGGAGTTAGAATAGACGCTTTGAATCTCGGCTCTGCCACTTGCCACTTGTGGGAACTGGAAAATCACATAGGCCTGGTTTGATTAAATGGGGAGAATTAGCAGGAGGCTATTTTAAGGAGAAAGTGAATTGATATATATGTAAAGTGCTTAGGTGAGTTTACAGCACAAGGTTTACACTCACTAAATGGGCTGTTGTGAATTCTACATCACAGTGATACGAGAGTATCTCTAGCAGCCTTCAGTTACTGCGGATTCTCTTGCATTTTGTACCACAGTGTGTCTGAACAGCACTCTGCTATGTAGTACTGACTGAGCTCTCCTCGGTACTCACAAGGCACACCTTCGGTGATATTCTCTCTCTTTCCTGCCGGCTTGCTGCTTTTTGGGCTTCCTCTACCCTCAACAGACAGAATCTTCTCTACCCCATTGCAGGACCCACTTGACTTAATGCACAGTTTGGCAGATATCACAGAATAACGTGTACACGGAAGTTCAGCAAAGACTATTTCACCCACTCGTCACTTTGACAGCACACAGAGGGAGGATCTGGTGTGCCCTCGCCTCGTGGTTGAGAACCAGTGGTACAGAGTGGGCTACACTGGGGTTGGGGGAAGGGTGGCAGGAGAAGTTAGCCAGGTTATGGTCAGAATGGAAAGGAACCTAAATGCCATGCTGGGGGATTTGGTCTTGATCCTGTAGAACTAGAGAGCCAGGAGAAAAATGAAAGTAGATGGACAGACAGAATGGTCCCCACACCCCACCCTGCCATTCCTATGTTAAAGCCCTAACTCCATGTGTAACTGAGATAGGGCCTATTCTGAGATAGGGCCTTTAGCGGGGTAATTAGGGTTAAATGAGGTCACAAAGGTGGGGCTCTAATATGATAGGACTAGAGTCCTTGTAAGAGGAGAAAGGGACACCAGAGTTTTCTCCCTGTGCCACGTGAAGACCCAGCGAGAAGCCGGCCATCAACACGCTGGGAAGAGAGGATCAGAAACCAGCTATGATGGCATCGTGATCGCGGACTCTCAGTTCTCAGAACCAGGAGAAGATAAAATTCTGTTGTTCATGCTAACCAGGCTGTGGTATTTCACGATTGTGGCCCGAGCACCCTAATGCAGGAGGAGACAGGCACGACTGGATTTGGGTGTTAGGAAGCTAACTTGTGCGCTGTGGGCACTGCTGTGCATAATCTTTGAAACTCAATATATTCTTTGAAACTCAGCTCCTTTGGGAAGATTTCTTGATTCCTTAAGTTTCATTGTGATGTTCTTCAATGTGTTTCCATAGTAGTGTGACCATATACATCTGTCATAATAAAGTATCATAATTCTGGACTTCAACTGACTCTCTCTCCCACTGGACTATAAACTCTTTGAGATCAAGGGCCGCGTGTTATCTTTGCATTCCCAGCATCTAGTAAGGTACTTGGCACTTGGTACTTCTCAATCAATTCTATCTATAGAATTGAGTAATTAATAAAAGAACCCAGGGCAAGGAAGCCAGTTCTAATAGCCCATTAGCAGAATAGCCACTTGTAACTCACATCATCGTAATTGTTTGACAAAACATGATAAGAATTGATAACAGTGTATCTTTAGTTTTTTATTTCTAATTTCTTCCAAAAATGGAATGATTTTTACATCACTAAAAATTCGTTTCCATCCTACCCATTAAGTCCCAGTACAAACACATAGTTCCCAATATCCTCAAGAATGAAGCAAATGCTATTTAAAATTACTTCATTTGTTTGGAGGAATCACCACTAGTCTGTAAAGTGAATTAATGTGATCTGCAAACACAAATGCATTGTTCCGTAATCTATGTAGAATTCCTGACAAGTCTGAGTTTGCCAGAATATCCCATGATTAAAGACATTAGGCCCAACTGAATCTTCTATCTTTGCTTTTATAGTATAAGAACAGTTATAGGGATGGAACTTAGCCATTAACCAAACAAAGTGTTCCTATAAATCACTGAATGAACTGCAGAGTTAAGTCTGTGTCTATGCCATGAAAAACAAACAAGGGCTGTTGCCAAAAAGAGATGTGTTCAGTTGATTTGATGATACTAATTTGTTGAATTTCAGCCTTTAGTCAAAATAAATGGTCCTAGGTGACAGGCTCATTCCTCCGATCTTTTAATTTTGACCTAATAAGATGGTCAGCCCTTTTGATTTTTCCAGTTATTACAATGTTCTTAGAACACTGTATATGGTTTGGGGCTTTACTGGATGGAAGGTGTGTGAATTCATTTCCCCCCATTTTCCTCTGATTCTCTTATTCCTGAATATCCTTGGGGTGAGAATAACCAAAATGTAATACAATTTTTTAACCCTCAATTAAAATTCAAATAAAAGTTCTCTAACTGCTCAAGCTAATGTACCAGAAGTAGAAATATTTTACATATATGTGTTTAAAAAGAATAACTGAGATTATTTAGAAAATAATGATGAATTTCTAATGAAAATCAGATTACCTTCTGAAATATTGGCTTACCTTTTGGAGATACTTTTTCTTCTCCTCAGATTCCTCAATCTTTCTGGTTTCAGCAGTGACATTTATAGTCTCTAAAAGAAATAAAATGGAATTCAATCTGAAATAATGTTGTTATGGTGTTATAATAATGTTGATATAAACTTGGATAAATGTTAAAAGGTAACAGAGTAGGAAGAGAAATACAAATATGTAGTGTCCTGAAATTTTACAAACCAGATTCTTAAATAATTGGAGACTGAAGTAATTAGCAGTAGCCAACGGGAGCCTCTAATCTCCTTAGGAGAGGAGTAAGCCTGAGTCCAGAGACAAGAAGAGGTCTCTGGAGAGAACATATTTGCAGTAAAAGAGTTTCCAATTTCTACAGTTCTATTCACCATGTTAGGGGAATTTCGACATTCACCTCCGGATAAGTAGGATGGTCTCTGAGATGGGGTTTTGGTATGCAATTCAGAAAGTTATACCAACGTGTAAAGATGACTCCTTATACTTATTACCTATTTTCTGAAGGATCTAGGAATCAAGATGTTGAAATGCATGAGACTTGGTACTTACTGTTTTTCTCACGGCTAAAAGGCTGGAAGTAAATTTTCTTTAAAAAAAAAATACAAAAGGGAAGTGAAGAAATTATTGGAAAGACTATAGGATTAAAGATATTTAAGCTTTCTAAAGAAGAGGGAGTTATCTGAGCCTCCTATACCTATAAAAATTGCATAATAACAGTTTCCGTATCTTTGGGTTACTGAGGTTTTACAGGTTTGGGAACTTGGTTCCTAATATTGCTTTCAACTTTCTCTGAGGCTTTCATGCTTGAACTTGATTATGTAAACAACCACCCTTAACATCCTTTCAGTCAACACAACATTTCCCCTAGATGCTTCTCTGTTTAGCCAAATGGATGCCATAACCTAAGGGTTACTTTCAGATGTGATTTTAGATGTAACAAGCATACCACTGATGCTTTCCCGGTGGAAGAACTGCTGAAAATTTTTTTAAAAACTGCTTGTATAGGTTTTTTAAGTATTTGGAATGAAAGATTCCTATTTTAGAAGCAGGTTTAGCTGTTACTTGTGGGAGCGGCTCTGGGATCTTCCAGAGGTTGGTTATTGCTGACGGAGGCAGGAACCAGCGGCGGGAGGCAGCTACTCACCCCGCGGACGGCGCCTAGAGGGCCGGGCCACCGGCAGGCGCTGACTGCTACCTCGGGGCAGCACCAGCTGCGATTCGTTAGGGGGGTACAGGGACGCTGCGGTCCAGAACTGCTTGGCCAAGGTGGAGTCCTGTTCTGAAGATCCGGTGAACACCAGTAGTCCCTGGGGGCAAATTTCACGGGACTCCCGGTGGCTGGGAAGCCTTCCGCAGGCCCCCGTTTCCATGGCAACTCTGGACGCTTCTCTTGAGTTCCCTCGCCCTTCTCCCAGCCCCGCCCTGCAAAGAACCCTCTCGCGGGCATCCACCGCCGCCAGAAGCCCTTCGGTTCCTGGAGAGATGCTAGGGTCCAGCGCGTGCCTGCGGGCTAGCTGAAGCCCCCTTCTGCGGTCTCACAGGCTTCGGGACCCGTCCAAGCCTCGGCCACGAGATAGGAACAGTCAAAACCTCAGGTTTGGGGTGGTTCTTGTCCTGTTGGGAGTTAGTAGGGGGCACTTGAGTTCACAGCACCGCGGTCAGCCTTCACCCTCTCTCTTTCTCCCCCAACCCAGCTTCCTTACCCCCAAGTTTATCTAAATCTTTTTTTTTTTTTAAGATTTTATTTTTTTGACAGGCAGAGATTACAAGTAGGCAGAGAGGCAGGCAGAGAGAGAGAGGAGGAAGCAGGCTCTCCGCTGAGCAGAGAAACCCACGTGGGGCTCTATCCCAGGACCCTGGGATCATGACCTGAGCCAAAGACAGAGGCTTTAACCCACTGAGCCACCCAGGCGCCCCATAAATAAAGCCTTTCAACCCTTAGTCCTACCACCCCAACCCACCTCTCCTTCCACACCAGACTGCCACAGCTCAGCACGCCCTATGTGGACACTGGTTGGAGAATTCCACAGGGCAGCTAACATCCTAGCCTATAGGAGCCAGGGTACTGAACTGGCCGAGAAGAAACTGTGGATAAACTTTTTATCCTGTCCCATCCTTTAAGAGCAGTCTCATGGAAGATGCTGGACTTAGACTGTAAGTGCATTTACTAACCTGTCCCACTAAAAGCTGCTTGCTCTGCAACCGTCCTAAATGGGCACTTAAAAGGACTGTATCTGATGTGTGGACTCAGTCCCTTCCTGAAAAATAAATTATGAGAAGTGTTCATGTATTCTTATAAAAATATTAATAAGTGTGAGTGAATAACTTTCCTGCTCCCAGGAAAGTTAATCTCGTTAATCTAGGAACACTCTAACCATTCCAGCCATAGCAAAGTTGTAATTACTGTGGCAGGAATGGAGATGGACATCAGAAAGCCAACTCAGCAATGGTTAGTAACCACAATTTATGACCTAATGGCACTTTATTCTTTCAAAATATTAATACGGTCTCATAGTTCAAACGTGGACAATCACAAGTCTATACAATGACATAGATCAGTGAAGGAAAAAAAAATCCTATTTCCCAATATATCTAAATTATTTTTGGTTAAGAGCCTGAAAGAAATTGGTAAATTATAAAGACATATAAATTATACATTGTGTATTTAGCTGCTAAAATACTGATTTTTTCATGTTAATGGGCAATTCCTAATATTGGAGCATTTCCAAACCCCACACTGCCCCAACACAATGATGTGCACAAACAGCCCATTTGGATGATTCCCAAATCTTTTTACCTGGCCGTGTGGTTAGTGATTGGTACTATTAGCAATCAGCTAACTACACTGCCTAGTAACTAGACTCACGCACTGCAGTCCCAAGTTGGCGCCCCATACGTTGTGATAGACAAACCTTACTGGTTCATGGTTCAATGGTAGCTCCTTTTAGTTGGTGGGTTAGCGAATACCTTACTAAATAACGAAAAAGGCACAATGAATCACACCGTACAGCATTAAACGTTACCTAGGGGACTCCTCCTGGAAGTCTGAACGGTCATTACAGCTCACGATTAAAGCCATTAAACTTGACACTTGTCTCCCTCCTTGCAGGCGGGTTGCCCCGTCCTGCCCTCGCTCCCCGCGCAGCGGACCGTTTAACTGCATCTAGCGGCAGCCGTCGGGCCGCGGAGCCCGAGCGTCCTCGCAGGTTGACAACGTGCCCTGCGCGCACACGGCGGCCGCCAACGCCGCCGCGCCACAGCTCGAAGCGCGGCCTCCTCCCGACGCCCGCTGGGGTGGGCCGTTCGTTGCCGAGGGTGGCGTCCTCCTGCCCGCGGGGCGGCGGGTGACGCTGTGCCTTGTTTTGATGGCAGTGGAGTTAGTGATTGTAAGCAGCCGACTACAATCAGCTAATGACACTGCCTACAAACCGAGCACCGGGCGCCCGCGGGCTGCAGCTCCCGGACGGTCGGCGGCGCCTAGCCGTGGCCCCCGGCGGGGGGACCGCGGGCTCCGGGCCTCGTCTCCCCCCCGGGCGATGCCCGACGGTGCCCGGGCGCGAGGACGTGGCCGCGGGGCCCCCGGGGACGTCCCGGGCCCAGCCAGCATCCTCGCCCGGCCCGCGGGCTGAGCTGGCCCCTGCCGGACCCCCGCGCACACTTGGCGTGGCAAGGCCAGCCGGCGGCGCTCGGAGGGGACCTGCACCCCAGGGCCGCGTCCCCCCAAATCCAGGTGTTCCCGGGTTCATCCCAGCCGCCGCCGTCCCCGCGCCGGTCCCCCGTGCCTTCCAGGGCCCGCCCCCGCAGGTTCCCTTCTCGGGTCGGGCTCCCACCTTCTCACTCCCTCTTCCTTTCCGCCCCAGAAAACTTCTCTTCAGTTCCCAGCCCAAACCCTAAAGCCGGCTTTCTCCACCCCGTGCGCCCCGCAGCTCCGAGTGGCCGAGTGACCGTGGCCGTGGCTGGCCAACCGCCCTTGGAACCCCGTGGCGGCGGGGGCGGGGCGCGCGCGAGGTGGGGTGGAGTGGAGGAGGGGCGGGGTGGGGGAGGGGAGAAAGCCACGAGCAGGGGCCGAGGGCGGGTCTCTGCGGGGAGGGCCCTGGAGACCCACACACAGATTCCTGAGAAGTTTCTCTTCCCTCTAGGGCAGGAAGGACAAAGCGCTCCTTACCCCCTACCCCTCCCCAAGCAGCCCCACAGGGCCGCCCAGTTTTCATGCCCATCTTGGTCAGGGGAAACAGCCTGGTCTGATACCAAATTGTAGGCTCTGATTTTCCAAACGGAGATAGGCCTGGGTGGCCTCTGGCATGTGGGACGACTGTCTTGGAGAGTCCCATGTGCACTCTCACCTTCCCCTTGGGTTTCCCTTAGACTCTTGGAGGGCCTTGTGGTGAGTGGAGGGTTGGCGCTTCTCATCAAATAGTGAGTGGACCAGCTCCTGAGTTAGATCAAAGCTTGGTGCTCACACACTTATTTAAATACCTGCTAGATGTTCAGCACCCAAGGTCATTCATTCTACCCTCCATATGTATAATCTAGGTGGTCACACAATGTGAACACACATTACTTACCACTCAAGACAGTATATAATAAACTGTTAAACTGGGGAGAAATAGAAGTGGGGGTGGGGCCTCAGCGAGGACTGTTAATTGTCAGGGAAGGTCCACCGAGGACCAGGAGCTCCAGTAGGTCCTCCAAGCAAGACTAAATTCAGGGTGAGGGTTGGGGAGACCAGAGAAACAGTGTCTTGTGACCAGTTACATTTTCTTTTCACAATTCCACATCTGATGATGTAGATATATTTAGGCGTATTTGGACTCGACTGGACAAGAGGACAGTTCCAAAGAATTTCTGGGAGCCCTCTACTAATACTTCTTTCCTTGAGTTACTCCTTCCCCTCTTCTCCTTCAGAGAATGTGTCGGGGGAGGATAAAGAATATTCTAATTCCACGCTTTGTGGAACTCAGTTGGAAGTAACCCTCCACTCTTGTCTTCTTGCATATGGTATAGAGCACTCACTATTGACCCCAAGAACTTTGTTCTAAATTATTTTCCCCAGAGGAAAATTTCCCAGTTAGAGACTGATTCCCTAAACCCAGGAAATGGTTTCATAGATGCCACTGGTAGCATGAATTAGGGGCCGGTAATCTAGATCATTCAAAACAAATTCCAAACTCACATTATCAAACCACCAGAACTTCTCAAGGAGGAGTTCGAGTTACAGCATCATCTTTCACGATGAAAGACAGCACTTTTTTTTTTTTTTTTTTGCCACTTG
This sequence comes from Mustela nigripes, assembly GCF_022355385.1. Lineage (NCBI taxonomy): Eukaryota > Metazoa > Chordata > Mammalia > Carnivora > Mustelidae > Mustela > Mustela nigripes. The sequence continues at coordinate 97,148,795 of NC_081557.1, forward strand.
CATGTGTTCTGAGAACACCAAAATGAAGAGTAAGACATTGAAGTATAAAATGTACAGTACAGAAAACATTAATTCTCAAGATGAACTTACAAAGTTAAATTATAAAAGCTGGGTCATTTCTAACTATTTTTTTGTATTCATCTTATCTTTGGGAGAAGCGCAGTGTTGGAGAAACACACCACAGAAGTCCCTCACACCTCTTTAACACGTACAGGATACCAAGCCATACCAGGCAATATGCTGGAATCAGAGCTAAGTAACCAGAGAGCTCTCTAGAGGTAACTGTTGAACCAATTTGCATCTTATAGCTACACAGACATACATACATAAATGCAGGAGTGAAATAGCTTCCATTCCATTAGCCATAGGCAGACTTACAAGTTTTGGTCAGGACATAATTACAAAAACAATCCTGTTTTTTTCAAATTGTTAAGTCACTTTACCCAATATTATATTAAATATCTCTTCTGATAGACGTTTTATGATTATTAGTTGCATCTTAGCATTTCTTACCCGGGCTGGATTGCTGCCTTCCAAGGTCGTGGTTGCAGTAGATGCCTTGAAATTTATATTTTTAAAGATTTTCTTCCAAGATAATTTAAAAAATAAAGACAATGTGTGTAAAAGTCATCAAGATGCATGCCTCCAGAAATTGATTTTTTAAAAATGCAGTCTATTTTGTAGGTCATGCAACTAAAAAAAGTAAAATAACGAGAAAAAAATTTGTGTGTGGCCTTGTCCTGTGTGTGTGTGTGTGTTTGTGTTTTAAAAGAATGCTTGTTCTTAGGGTTTTAGGGTTGCTGTTGATTTGGCCTGTAGTTACTACAGAAACTCCAAGGATCTCATTCCCTTTATGGTTCATGTCTAGGCATGCCTGGAGACCAGGGAGACCCATGATTTAATCTAACTAAGAATGCTTGTGGTGTTTTAAATGACCAAACAGAAGATTGCATTTGTTTTAGACAAAACCAGGAAGGTACCTTTCAGAGAGACTGTTTACTGTTTTATTGAATTTCTGGGCTTTTGGTGATGCAGGTGTTGGGAAAGGAGCGCCAAGGAGAGGAGATGAGGTTGATGATTAGGAACAAAACCAGAAGCGTAGAGAACACACATACCTTCAGCTTTAGCTTTGGAGAATTTGTATTGGTTAAAGTTATCACTCCTTGAAAAAACACTAGAGTGATGGGGATTGGGAATTACGAAAGATGGAGACAAACTTACTCTTAACACACATGGACACACCATCTGAACATTTTCTATCCTCTGTAGCTTTTGGAGGATGTTGTTCTAGAGGAAGAAGTGAAGAATCAGACTGATTAGAAATTACTGGACTTTAGCATCTTCTTTTTAAATATATATTTTAAAGGATTTTATTTATTTATTTGACAGAGACATAGCAAGAGAGGGAACACAAGCAGGGGGAGTGGGAGAGGGAGAAGCAAGCTTCCCGCTGAGAAGGGAGCCAGATGCAGGCCTTGATCCTAGGACCCGGAGATCATGACCCAAGCCCAAGGCAGATCCTTAACGATTGAGACTCCCAGGCACGCCTAGAAGCTTCTTTTAAAACCTATTTTCTATATACATATTTTCTCTTAGGAAATAGAAAACCATGTCTTGATTTTTATATAGATCAATAAATGTCAGACTACCTTATTAACATTCATGATACCATATTTAGGAACTAGTTTATATGTTGATATAAGACTAGGTTGAAGTCAACTTAATGCCTTTTTAAGAGTTAAAAAATCAATGAATCTGCTCAATTATGAGAGGAGACTTTCTAGCTAAAATGAACTGTCAGGAATTTTTATAATTTCTTTCTTCTGATTCCATTTCATTGTGCTCTTATTAGTACGAGTGTACCAGATTCTTCATTAGTTTCTTGTAGTTATTGATTAATCAATACTGTTGCTTTCAGTACGAAAATGTTAAATTATCTTTTAGTAAATCAGAAACAATCTAAAAAATAGGCTTTATAATTAAAGTTGCTTGAGCTCTTAAGGATTCAGCAGTAGGAGCAACCCTGTTGCTCACTTACCATCTTGAGAGAACAGTCTAGGGATTTATGGTCTAATTGGAGAGAGAGAGAGACAATATAAGTACACAGATAATTAAAATAGCTATAGTTTAGTAATATCAGTATTAATATATAATGTTTATATATTTATATTATATAATTATATTAAATATCAAGATTGTTAGATTAATAGATACTTCAAGACTTCTAAATACTAATTTAAGCTTCATTATTGTTTTAAAATTAGTTTTTACTTTTTACTTTTTAAATTTTTAATTAAGATAATTGACATATACAGGGCACCTGGGTGGCTTAGTCATTAAGTGTCTGCCTTTGGCTCAGATCATGATCTCAGGGTTTTAGGATTAGCCCCATGTGGCTCCCTACTCAGCAAGGAATCTGCCCCTTCCCCTTTCTCATGCTTGGTCTCTCTCTCAAATATTTATTTATTTATTTATTTATTTATTTATTTTTAAGATTTTATTTATTTCTTTGACAGAGGGAGATCACAAGTAGACAGAGAGGCAGGCAGAGAGAAAGGAAGGGAAGCAGGCTCCCTGCTGAGCAGAGAGCCCGATGCAGGATTCAATCCCAGGACCCTGAGATCATGACCTGAGCCAAAGGCAGCGGCTTAACCTACTGAGCCACCCAGGTGCCCCTCTCTCTCAAATAAATAAGTAAATAAATAAATAAAATCTTAAAAGATCATTGAACATATAGTATTAGTTTCAGGTATACAACATAGTGATTTGACAATTACATACATTATGAAATACTTGAAGTGTAGCTATCATGTACCGAGTTAGCACAGTATTATTGAATATTTTCCCTATATTTAGGGAAGACAGCATATTGTATTTTTCATCCCTGTGACTTATTTTATAATTGGAAATCTGTATCTCTTAATTCCCTTTACCTATTTTGCCCATTTCCCCACCCTTCTCCCTTCTGGCAACCACCAGATTGTTCTCTGTATTTATGAATCTCTTTGTTTTTTGTTTCATTTTTTAGATTCCATATATAACTGAAATCATATGGTATTTCCTTTGTTGGACTTACTACACTTAGCATAATCCCTCTAGGTCCATCCCTATTGAGATGAATTACAAGATTTTCTTCTTTTTTATGGCTGAGTAATATTCCATTATGTATCTATATATATACATCTTTATTTATCCATCTGTTGATGGACACTTGGGTCGCTTCCATATCTCAGCTATTGTAAATAATGCTGCAATAAATATAGCAGTGCATGTATGTCTTCAAATTAGTGTTTTTGTTTTCTTCAGACAAATACCCAGAATTAGAATGATTGCATGATATGGTACTTTAATTTTTATGTTTTGGAGGAATCTTCATATTGTTTTTTATAGTGGCTGCATAGTTTATGTAAGCTTCATTATTGGCACTATTTAGGAAAAAAGTAAAAGCAAATCACTGAAGGTAGGGACACAGAAAAGGCTATATGGAAAATGTGGGGTCAAGCTGGGTCTAGAAGGAAAAGTAGGACACAGATAAAAGAAAACAGAGGGGGATGTTCTTGGTAGAATGAGCAACTTGTGAAGGAAAGATGCCAGTCGGTTCATGGAGACCATAACACCTGGTCAGTTGGGAGAGCTAGGAGTGGGTTCCCGCTTAGGGAAATAAGATTAAAGAGGTAGGTACAGAGGAGATAGATCATGGAGGAACATGGGTGTCAGGCCACAGAGTTTTAATCCATTCTCTTGACTGCAGGGGCCCATGACTTACACGATATGTTGGTCTGTGGAGATTAATAAAGAGGCATGGGTTAGAAGAGGGAGAGGGGGGAGACTAAGTGTCCATTTGAGCAATTATTTTAAGGACCTAGGTATGAAGTGATGTAGAGAAATGGTATGAACAGGAGAGACTTTGGGAAGGAAATGGCATAGGACCTGGTGACTGATTAAAGCAAAGAGACAACAAGATGAACCTCCAGGTTCCAACGACAAACCAAGACCCTGGGGGGCAAACCTAGTCAGAGGCTAATTATTTACGTTCAGGCATGTTTAGTTTAGGTGATCAAAGGACATTGGTGGAGTTGGATGTTGGGGGCTGCAATCCTTGAAAGGAGAGATTTAGTCCTTTCCTAAAGTGGCAACTGTTGAAGTCTGAGGATGAATGAACATCTGATATCTGCTTGGTCTACCCGGGACAGAATGGGGGACCAGTAGAGGGGTGGGGGTCGGGTTCTTGAATACAGAGTGAGGAAAGTGGAAGGCTCAGGACCAGCTTTGATTGTATCCATGTACTCTGTAAGGGGTGGGATAAGAAATAGGTCTTGAGCCCACTAGAAGTAGGAGAGAGGACTCCCAGCGAAGCCAAGCTGTTATAAACGGGGTTGTATACACATGTGAATTCAAGGGAAACAGCTGCCTGGCCACCACCACATCATGAGGCCACCACCCATCATGATCAGTGGACAGCAGATGACTGCACCTGCTCTTCCAGAATGTTCGTCTCAGGGCTTTATCCACGGAGGCAGTGAGGGGTCCATGTACTTCTCTGGACTATTAGGAAACAGATGAACTTTCCTGGTTGCTTCCCACCACTGGTTAGCCCCTGTCCCCTCTCCAAAAAGCCTCATGTAGATTTTTCAGGTTTTTAGAGGTAATTTCAGGTCATCAGAGTACACAGTTGAAGAAAGTCTGTTCTTAAGAGCTCTAGAGGGCACCTGGGAGGCTCAGTTGGTTGACTGCCTTTGGCTCAGGTCATGATCCCGGACTTCCGTGATCGAGTCCCACATAGGGCTCTCAGCTCCTTGAGGAGTCGGCTTCTCCCTCTGACTTTCTCCTCTCATGCTCTCTCTCACTCATTCTCTCTCAAATAAATAAAATGTTAAAAAAAAAAAAAAAGAGCTCTAGAATGTGTTCTGTAAGTATATGAAGCCCAAACCAGGAAACTGACCGATTATCTTGTTAATACATTCATCAGCATGAAAATACTTTATGCCATTCCTTTAAGTCTACTTATTCTTGTTTTTATTTCTATTCTCCCCATTTGGCACTTAAGCCTTTTTTCCAGGTGGGGTTTATATTCTTTAGTTTTAAAGAATTATATACCTCTAAAAAGTATCACATAATTCTGATTTGTTACCTTTTTTTTTTTTAAGATTTTATTTATTTATTTGACAGACAGAGATCACAGGTAGGCAGAGAGGCAGGCAGAGAGAGAGGGGGAAGCAGGCTCCCTGCTGAGCAGAGAGCCAAATGTGGGGCTCCATCCTAGGACCCTGGGATCATGACCTGAGCCAAAGGCAGAGGCTTAACCCACTGAGCAACCCAGGCACCCCTGAATTGTCATCTTTATTTCCTCTATATCCATAGAGCACATACCAAGGATTTCATTAAGTTCAAACATTTTATCAAGTTCATACTGTCTTTCCCTCTTAGCTCATCTGTAGCTCATTTAAATCTCAAGCTTCATTCCTTCTTCCTGGGTACAATCTTCCTTGGAGCCTGGAGCCTCATCGTGAGCTTTTCCTTCTCTAACTCCTTCTGCACTTTATATAGTCACTCTGCAATTAGCACCATGCATTAGTAAGAGAATAGTATTCTCCAGTGCTCTAATTGCATTTTTGAAATTAGCATTTTGTGATAGTAGAGTCCTGGTGTATGTAACATACATTTATTATATTAGTACAGAGCACTGTGTATACATTGTCTTACATCCTGAGTTGTTTGCAGTGGACTGTCTTGGTTTCCAACTTAATGCGTTTCATGTATGTTTGACTACACTGACTATATTAGTTTTGGTCCTTGTAGCACAATGCCACTTACATTATGATTGCTCAATAATGCACATAGAAAATACACATGAAGTAGGGAAAAGGCTTGTGGTAAATACACTTGCATGGTAATTTTATGAAAAAGAAGCATCTATAGTTTGATTCATTTAGTTTATCAGTAAATGTTTCGCTTAATAGGTTAGGCAGCTCAAAACTTAATTTCTTTTGGGTTCAAATTAACATTGCATACCTGTAGAATTTATTCAGGTAACATTTTAGCATATGCAATTTTGTATCAGCAATGAGTGTAACTTCCTTAATATGTGATTTGAACATAACGGGACTGAAGAGTTCTTTGTAGAATAGTTCATCGCTTTATAAAATGGTGATTTCTTGCAGTTATTTAAAAAATGTACTTTCTGTCAGAAGTGGGATTTTTGCTACAACATCTGTATATTTTTTCCTCATTAACAACTATAGGCTTTTGTATATGGATGTAATTTGGAACTTAAGAAAGGGACGCTAAGGAAATCAAATAGGTCTGATGGTAAGACCAGCTATCACTTCAAAAATCCAGTGAATGTATATGCAAGGGAGAGTCTTACACTGTTGGTGGGAATGCAAGCTGGTACAGCAACTCTGGAAAACAGTATGGAGATTCCTCAAAAAGTTAAAAATAGAGGTACCCTACGACCCAGCATTTGCACTATGAGGTATTTATACAAAGGATATAAACAGTGATTCAAAGGGACACCTACACCCCAATGTTTATAGCATAAATGTCCACAATAGCCAAACTGTGGAAAGGGCCCAGATGTCCATCAACAGGTGAATGGATAAAGAAGATGTGTTGTATATAATTGTGGAATATTACTCAGCCATCAAGAATGAAATCTTACCAGGGCACCTAGGTAGCTCAGTAGTTAAGCATCTGCCTCTGGGTCATGTCATGATCCCAGGGTCCTGGGATCAAGTCCCCCATTGGCTTCCTGCTCAGCGGGAAGCATGCTTCTCTCTCTCTCTCTCCACTCCCCCTGCTTGTGTTCCCTCTCTTGCTGTGTCTCTCTCTGTCAAAGAAATAAAATCTTAAAAAAAAAAAAAAAGAAATCTTACTATTTGCTATGACGTGGAGGGAACTTAAGGGTATTTTGCTAAATGAAATAAGACAGTCAATTATCATACGATCTCACTCATATGTGGAATTTAAGAAACAAAACAGATAAACATAGGGGAAGGGAAGGAAAAATAAAACCAGATGAAATCAGAGAGGGAGACAAACCATAAGAGGCTCTTAATCATAGGAAATACACTGAGGGTTCCTGGCGGGGATACAGTAACCGGGTGAAGAGTGCCAAGGAGGCACGTGATATAATGAGCATTGGATGTTACAGGACACTGATGACCCATTGAACTCTACCTCTGAGATGAAAGACAAAAAATGGAGCATCAAAAGAAATAGTAGCCACCACTGAATTGATTTATTCAGTGAATGTTTACTGAGCATCAGATGTTATAGTGGGAAGAATCATAAAAAAAAAAAAAAAAAAGACAATTGAGCAAAAAGCTGTCCTGTGAAGTCTAACTCAGAGGGAACATTATAAAATACATTACTCCAAGATGCACTGTTTGTGTTGGATCCTGCTTGAGAGGATCATCTTCTAAAAAAAATAATAATCTCTAATACATGTAAAAAATCCCATGAATGTAATGTTCAATGTATATTTTTAAATTTTTAAAAATTATTAAATGAATAAGGATTTTCAATTTTATGCTGACGTTTAGCTAAGATCAAGGAGACAAACGGAGAGGCAGATTTTCAAGGTTTACCATTATTCCACTACTGATGAGCCCTGGGGCTTGAAGGTGCCTTAGTGATGGAGCTGAAGTCCCTCATGTTCAAGGAAGAAATGTAATTTGGGAAACTGTTAACTTGTACAGGATCATTTTGGTCCTTTTCGTGTTTTCTGCCATTTGATTCTCTGTTACAGGTTTAATAAGAAGGTAAAATATGTCTTTTTAAAAGAGATTTTATTTACCCACATTGCATTTTTTATTTAAATTCAATTTAGTTAACAGAATGTATTACTAGTTTCAGAGGTAGAGTTCAGTGATTTGTCAGTGACCTGTAACGCCCAGTGCTCCTCACATCACGTGCCCCCTTCATGCCCATCACCCAGTTATCCCACCCCCCTAACCTCTGTGCCAGCAGCCCTCAGTTTGTTTCCTAGAGTTAAAAGTCTCTTATGGTCTGCCTCCCTCAAAATAGATCTTTGATGTGCTGCCTCGCCATTCTATTCTTCATCCTCATTCTAAATGGCCAAAATCCTCATGTTTCCACCTGTTTCTCTGGTGCCTCCCTCAGGCTTCCTCCTCTTTTCCAAACATCTCTAGACTGAACAGGATTCTTTTGTTCTATTAAGGATAACTCATTTGGCATTTTCAGAAGGAAATCCTGAAAAGACAACATCTAATCAGGGGACTAAATGCCTTCTAATGGGAATTTTAGACATTATTTAGAAATGCTGGTAGAAATAGGTCTTTTTTTTTTTTTTTTTTTTGTCTTCAGATTTCTTTGAGAGAGAGAGAGGGTGAGTGAGTGAGCTAATGAGATAGAGAGAGAGAAGGAGCGGGGGGGGGGGGGGGGGGGGGACGCGGGGGGGGAGGGGGAGGGGGGGGGGGGGGGGGGGGGGGGGGGGGGGGGAAGCAGACTCCCAGCTGGACAGGAAGCCAGATGTGGGGCTCCATCCTGGGACTCCAGGATCATGACCTGAGCTGAAGGAGGTTTGTCTTCACATTTCAGCATTCTCTTTCTTTCTTTGACAGAGATCACAAGTAAGCAGAGAGGGAGGCAGAGAGAGAGAGAGAGAAGGAAGGAAGGAGGCAGGCTCCATGCTGAGAAGAGAGCCCGATGTGGGGCTCGATCCCAGGACCCTGGGACCATGACCTGAGCCGAAAGCAGAGGCTTTAACCCACTGAGCCACCCAGGCGCCCCTCAGCATCCCCTTTCTATTCTACTTAAACATGAGGTTGTTTTAGGCTGGCCCTGGCTAGACTTTCTGCTAAATTCTCATGTCCTGTCAATGAGCATTTAATTGCCATCTAAACCTCTGTACATGGGATCTGAACCAGCCACTATTCTTTTTCTCCCAGGTCTTCTGCCGAACACAGTTATTTCAATGAAACATTATTGTCTTTGTTACTGAGGCTGGAAACTTGGAGTGATTTTTGAGTATCCCATATCTCGAAACTCTGCATCCAAATAGTCACTTGGATACATATTTGGTTTCCTTCTCTAGATTATAAACCCCTTGAAAGTTGAAACAAAATGTTTTAATCCCATGGCACTTAAAAGCATCTCACATGCAGCAGACAATCAGGAAATAGTGGTGGAATGAACTCAATTATAACAGAAGTTCTAGTTGTCATTATGCGTAGGAGGTGATTTAACAAAGGTGTTTAAAACCACCCAAACAAATAACTGAAGGAAGTCTTGCATGAAGTTTAGTTTCTATTTGTTTTTTCCTGACCTCTAAGGAGGTCTATTGTTCTAGTCATAACATCCAAGGCCTGCCTGGGCCTGTTGCAAAAAATATTGCTAGGGAGGGTTCAAAGCCTCATCAGCTCAAAATGCACTGTAACAGTATGTCATCCGGGAAAGTGAATGAATGAAAGAATTATTCAACACCGGACACCACACTAGTATCATAGATGCAAACACTAACCATTCAAAAAGGAAAAATTTGAGGATATGCTAATGTGTATGTTGTCTTTAGGTCCCAAATTTTATTTCAGCAATATATGATTAATTGTCCTCATTTCCAATTATTTTTTACTTCTAACATAAATAAGAACAACAACAAAACAACCTTTGCAAAAGTTATCCCAGCAAAAGCTAGAAAAGATGAGGATAAATGATGAAATCTGTGATAACGATCTTTGCTAAGCTCAAAGCATTACGAAGCAATCAAGAGTGTAAGATAAACGTGAAATCCCCTAAATGGCTAGGAGCTCTCTCTCTTCATACTCTTCCATCTCTGCTGCTTATTAAAATCACTCGAAGAAGCGTTTAAAAGTCCCAATGCTCTGAATACCCTCCATCCCCCTTCAGTCAGAATGTCTGGTGGTAGACTCATGTCTGGCATCAGTATTTTTAAAAAATATTCAGGGGTGCCTGGGGGCTCAGTTGTTAAGTGTCTGCCTTTGGCTCAGGTCATGATCCTAGGGTCCTGGGATCGAGCCCCGCATGGGGCTCCCTACTCCATGGGAAGCCTGCTTCTTCCTCTCCTTCTGCTTGTGTTCCCTCTTTCGCTGTGTCTCTGTCACATAAATAAATAAAATCTTAAAAAAAAAAAATTCAGGTGACCCCAAAGTACAGCAGTTTGGAAACCCTTGTAATGGAGTAAAGGAAGAAGAAATGTATCGTGGAAAGTTGAAATCAGTAAGATACTGTGAAAGTGGAAGGTCATTAAGGTCCTAGTCACAACTTAATTTCATTTTTACATGTTTTGGGCATCTAGAGACTCAATACTTAATACACTGGACTGAGCTAGCCTCATTAAGTCATGCCATTACTTGACATTCAGGTAGGTGCTCAGCCACCATTTCCATAGTCCCTAGATGATCATTTCTCATACCTCCTGACCAAAGATATGACAGTAGCCAGCACAATCCTATCTGTATTTCCAATAACAGTATCTCTATTTCATGTCCGTCCATCAACTGGTGAAAGTTTCAAGTTATACCAGCCCAGGTTGCCAGGAGCCATGCCTACCCTTATTCTACTACCACTAGGAATGAAGCTTTTATTTCAGCCAGCCCGTGAGTAAGCCACTTCCAAAATTCCATTTTAGAGACTCTTTCCTTAAAATATCCCTGGTCTAGGGGGCACCTGGGTGGCTCAGTGGGTTAAAGCCTCTGCCTTTGGCTCATGATCCCAGGGTCCTAGGATCGAGCCCCGCATCGAGCCCTCTGTTCAACAGGAGCCTGCTTCCCTTCCTCTCTCTCTGCCTGCCAATCTGCCTACTTGCGATCTGTCAAAAAAATAAATAAAAAAAAAAAATAAAACATCCCTGGTTCAAACGGTCTTGGACTATGTTCCTCAGAAACGAATTCTGAGATCGGGAACTGCATGCAGAAAGTTCACTAGGGAATCCTCTTGAGAGACATACCTACGAGGGAGTAAGAGAGACAGGACTAGGCGGAGGGACAGGTGGACCAATGACACCTTTGCAATTGAAGATTCAGTCTATTTCATGGGGAGCTCCGGGGATGGGATGGCTCTTCAAAACTGTAAGGGGGCCAGGTTTTTGTATCCCCACATTGGCCAGTCAAAGGCTGCACGGCAGGCCGCCCCTCGCAGGCGATAGGAGGATATCTTTTGTGAGGTGGTTCCCGAGAGTGAGCCCCAATGAGAAATGCACCTTTGAGCAGTTAGCATCTGGTGGTCCCTGCAGCTGGGGGATGATGGTGTTGACCCTGAGGAGGGGAACTGGCTGAAGGACCTCAGTACCTATTATACTGTTCAGAATGACTTCTCTTTGGCCAACGGGAGCTCTTCATGGAGGCTCACATCTTTTGACATGACCCACTTGTTTTGCATAGCTTTCTTGCTTTCTGGTAAAATACATTCCAGGCTCATCTAATGTATTACCTGAACTAGAACTGGAATGAGCCATTTCTCCAAGGAATTTTTTAAAGTGAGAAATGGTATTTAGAGACCACAAAATGAGTGTTTCGATTGCCTATTGATTCTAGATCTTTCAGTGGACAGAACCGAAATACAGATTTTTGGGAAAAAAACTCAAGTTCATATTGATACTACCATTTCAGATTTAACATTATAGGGTTTTTACCCAATTTCCTTGATTTTACACTTTTATCCTTATTTCCTTACATTGAAAATCTTAGTTCATAACAACATTAAAGTCAATATTTTTATTGCTCTGTTCTAGTCCATTCTCTCTCTATATATGTAAAATTTCAAAAGAGTAATACTGATAGGATGGTCTCTCTAGAATAGATTGGAATGTGTTCTAGAGTCATGTGGATTTTGTCAAAGCCCTTTGCTTGATCTTTTTCTTAAAGATTTTATTTATTTATTCCAGGGAGAGAGAGAGAAAGCACGAACGGGGAGAGGGGCCGAGGTTGAAGGAGTAGCGGTCTCCGTACTGAGCAGGGAGCTCGATGCAGAGCTCAATTCCAGGACCCCGGGATCATGACCTGAATCGAAAACAGGCACTTAACTGACTGAGCCACCAGGTACCTCTGCTTGATCTTTGTTCTATTCAACTTGTTTATTACTAGAGCAGGATACATCCTTGCCAAATTTACAGGTAAGAGGTAGTCAAAACAGAATGAGAATGTATTGAATGACAGAATTGGGTCACAAATAAATCTTGATTTCTTATAGTGATGGTCTAAATTTAAAACAATGGAATAGGATAGGTAAAACTGCAGTATGCAATTGCTTTATACCCCCATTTAATCCACAAAGCATTAGAAAAGACTTACAATAAGATGATAAATATAAACTTTTTATTATAAGAAAGGTTAGCATTTTTTGAGGACTTACGATATGCCAGGCACTCTGCTAAATACGTCATACAATTTCATAATTCAATCTGGACAAGAGCCTCATAAGACAGCAGCAGCAGTAGTAGTAATATCTATCATTTACAGAGAATTTACAGAGTACTTGGTACTATTCTAGGCATTTTGTATTTAATTCCCATAACCCTCCAAAGCATTCCAGCTCTGGAAGTCTGATTCCAAGGCTATAGGTACACTTTTTACCCCCCTCCCCTTTTACAGAAGAGATTTTGAAGATGAGAGAGACTGAGAAACTTCCTTAAATTCTGGTAAACGGAGGACTGGGATTCAATCCCATGACACTTGATTCTAAGCTGATTTTTTTTTTTATCAGTTCTGCTGTATTCCCTTTTCTCTGGACAAGATGTGTTCATGCGTTATTGATTGTAATCTTGTTAACAACCCGGCAGGAGGGGGAGGGTGCGGCAGGAGAGGTGGTCACTTTCTTGTGCTTCCCATTTCGCAGATCAGAAATGGAAAGTTTAGGAGGTGAGCAGGTTGCTCCAGGCTACATAGAAAGTGAGTCGTAGAGTTGCAATTCACACCTGGGTCTAACTCCAAAGCCCATATATGTATTTATGTATGTGTATATATACATATACACATTTATATTATATATATATATATATAATTTTTTTTTAAGATTTTAAGATTTATTTGACAGAGATGAGAGAGGGAACACCAGCAGGGTAAGTAGGAGAGGGAGAAGCAGGCTTCCCACTAAACCAGAAGCCCGACTGGGGCTCCATCCCAGGACCTGGGACCATGCCCCCAAGCAAAAGGCAGACCCTTAACAACTGAGCCACCCAGGTGCCCCCTAAAGTCCATATTCTTAAACCTTAAGATGCGCAAGAAGAGAAAGAGATAGAAAACTAAAAGCATGAGTAAAAAAGATGACTTGCAAGTTGAGTGCGGGGCAGTGGTTGGATGCACTGCCAGCAAGGTGGGTGCCACCCGAGGCTGTGTTCTAGAAATACAGTGTTTGCCGCAAGGGAGGAGACAGCCCCACTCTGACCTGCCACGGCAGAGCACACCTGGGGCACTGGGTGTCGTTCTGGGCTGCGCACTGTAAGCAACCGACATACCTGAAACTCCTACGCAGGCCAGCGCCGAGCACGGTGAAGCGGGAGGAATGCATCTACGGGAAGAACTGTTAAAAGCGGAGTTTCGGCCTCCAAAGAGAAGACTCAGGAGAGGCTGACGCGCTGGTATTTGAAGCATCTTCGTGCCGGGGGCCTCAGACGCAGCCGAGTCTACACTCCCAGAGGGAAGAACCAAGGCCTCCATTAGGAGGGATTGATGCCTCAGGGCAAGGAAACCCTGCTTGGGACTGGGAGATTTTCAGAAATGAAATGGGCTTCCTTTTAAAAGGATGAATTCTTTCTCACTGATGAAGAGCCTGACCACGGCTTATGGAGGGTTTAAAGACTTATATGCCAGGTGCAGTGGTTCTTAAATTTTAGTGGGTATAAGAATCACCTGGAAGAGCTCGTGAACTACCAGTTCGCAGGCTTGGCCGTTAGAAGCCTCGATTCAGTTGATCTGGGATAAGGTCCACGAATCTTCATTTTTAACAAGCAGCCCAGTGGATCCTAATGAGGTGGTCAGTGACCCACACTTTGAGAACCAATGAGAATAGATAAACTCCAAGTTCCCTTCTACTTATTTTGCAAATAAACATTCTAGCAAAAAATATGTGTAGTCAACACAACGATTGTTCAAAGAAAGTTGCCATAAGTTTTATACATGATTCAAGACAAAATTCTTTACTATGTTGACAGTTAACGTTAGAGACAAAACTCCTGGAATATAGGCGATTAGGATATGGTAGGAGGAGAAGGCTTGATTGATTCTCAATCTACGTCATAAGAGACAAGACTTTAATGGCAAAATAAGAGACAAATCGAAGTGGAAATTTTTTTTTTTTTTTAAGATTTTCAGATTTTAAAGGACTCACTCTACTTATACCAGGGAGCTATCCGATGGGGACCTAGACGAAGCTATTTAAGTACCCTAACAGGCTACACCTGTGTAAGGTTAAACACCTGACAGGCTCCGGGGACCTTGACTTATATAAACTTCAGCCTAAATCTAACAGAACACGTGTAGGGGAGAGTGTCTTCCAACACTGGCTCATTTTCAGTTGGGGCTAAAGCACTTTTTCTGGCAAGTATAATGTATGTTTGATTAAGTTAAACTTTTACTTAAAGCATGTGACCTGAGAGTCACATTTTAGAACTACTGTATCCTGAAATGTTTTACTCTCTGTAAACATGTTTCTAAAAAGCAGTACTTGAGTATATCTTACTGTCCCTTACCAGGGCTTTTTATTTTTTTTAAATTTAAGTTGCGTAATATTTCATTTTTTGCTTAAGTGGATTAAAGTTCTCAAAAGCCCATCTTTTTTTCCTTGAAAACACTAAAAACTGACTAGCTGAGGAACAAAATATGTTAATTGTTAGTATTGATGTGCTTATTTTGCTCATGAAGGATTAGCAAACGATTTCGATTTTAAACGTAAGGTCTATAAACTTCCATGCTGATGACCAGTGTGACCCTGTCTCTGTTTCGTTATCCTCGCTTCCTTTTGATGGTTGCAGACCTCCTCCTTTCTCTTGAACCATGAGGGATGAAATTGCAACAGCCGTTTTCTTTGTCACAAGATTGGTGAAAAAACACGACAAGCTGAGTAAACAGCAAATAAGAGACTTCGCAGAAAAGCTGATGACGATCTTGTTTGAAACCTACAAAAGTCACTGGCACTCTGACTTCCCTTCCAAAGGGCAAGCCTTCAGGTGAGAGCCGCTGTGGACCATGGCAAAGGGAAGTCCGTCACAAGCGAGCCATCCCCGTTGGCGAGGATTCTGGTGGCAGAGTCTGAGCAACAGAAATGTTATGGGCTCAGACCGACTTGAACGTGGGCTTGAAGGAAAGAGATGCAGCGGCTGGCAGTTCGTCGTCAAGCACTATGTAGTTTAAATACAGTTGAAGACTTACAGGGCAAACCCCCTTATGTGAGGTGGACCACACAGTCTCTAACTTGCGTTCACCAGGAAAGAGCTGCAGAGAACGTTCATCCCATTAATTGAGTGACTGAGTGATGTAACTCACAGTCTGAGAGGTTGTGTCAAAAATCGATGGTTCTAATCACCCAGCTGGGGAGGGTGGGGATGGGGTGGGGCTGGGGGTGGGGTCACAGGTTGGGGGGGGGCTGTGAGTATTGAAGCCGTTTGCCCATCACATGATTCTTCTACTAAGGCGCCTGTCGCCACATCTTTGTTTTGCTTTCTCTGCTTTTAAAAGGTGTATCAGGATAAATAATACACAGAATAAAGATCCCATTCTAGAAAGAGCTTGTGCTGAAAGTAAAGTGGACTTTTCTCACCTGGGACTTCCAAAGGAGATGACCCTATGGGTGGATCCCTTTGAAGTGTGCTGTAGGTGAGTAATCTCCTGGGAGGGGGCGTGCCTGTCACCCCGGAAACCGTGGGTTGCATAGTCAGCTCTGTATACCTTTGTGAGAGATGGTACCTCACAGTCCTGCGGCAGTGGCCAAGGTCACGGGCTGGTTAAGGTTTCCGATGCAAACTTGATTCACACGAACTTCTGCTAGGAGTGGGTGGCCTAGAAGCACAAAGACTTGACCCAGTATTTGAAATCAGAGTGGAACCCCTGCACTTCATTGCCAACCGTAGATTATAACGACAAAGTATTCTAGGCAGTATCAAGGGGGCGAGAAGTTGCAGTGCCGTCCTTTAGCTGAAATGAAAGAAACTAGTTCTTGTCTTTTTCTGAAAGATTCACCAAGAGAGCCCTTGCAGAATAATAACCCCCATTAATTATAACCCTGTGTGGGGCACCTGGGTGGTCCAGTTGGCTAAGTGACTGCCTTCGGCTCAGGTCATGATCCCAGGTCCTGGGATTGAGCCCCGCATCCGGCTCCCTGCTCAGTGGAGAGCCTGCTTCTCCCCCTCCCTCTGCTGCTCTTCCTACTTATGTCTCTCGCTCTTTCAAATAAATAAATAAAATCTTAAAAAAATTTTATAACCCTGTGGTAGCTGAAGATCACAAGGTCTCTTAATTTGCTTTGCTGTCAAACTATTTCCATTTTTTTTTTAAAAATAACTTTTTGCAGATTAGTGAGTGGTCTATACAAGAGAGTAGAGATTAAAAACAAAAAAACCAAAAAAACAAAACCTTGTGAAATTGTGAATCCCTAATGAATACTTCATTTTCTTTTCCTGCTTAGGTATGGTGAGAAAAATCATCCATTTACAATTGCTTCTTTTAAAGGCAGGTGGGAGGAATGGGAGCTTTCCCAGCAGATCAGCTGCGCTGTTAATAGGGCCGCTTTGGACTACAACTCTGGCCTTTCCTCGGATGAAGAGAGTTGTAACAAAAAACCGCAGATCATTCCTAAAGTGAGCAATCCAAAGAGCATTTACCAGGTAAAGTGAGTTTCAGTTCTTCTCTGTGCTTTGTCTTTTTTTCTGTTCTAATTCTGAAAAGAATTTGTTCTCTGTAAAAGTGGAAAACAGAAAAAACCGTAAAGATTAAAATCACAGCAGTAACATTCTGGAAAAATTTTTTCTTCTATATGTAGTTCCACTACTTGGCTGAGTGATCAGTAGCTACACGATCTCATGGAATACTGTTTTTCTATGTAGTATATGGACACAAGTTTCCTTTAATCCAAATTCCTTCACGATTAAATCTGAAAATTAGTGGGCTTTCTCGGCAACAGAAAATTACATACCATTTGTAGAAAACTTGAAATATTAAGAAATGGTCAAAGGTCTGTAATCCCACCACAAGAACAGTTTTTCTAAAAAAATATAAAATATGTGTTAACCACAACTCCTAGAAAGATCTGCATATTTGTGTGTGGGAGATATGTTTCATGAAACAATAGTTATCCTTACTTGGCATAATGCCCTCCATAGTTGCTATTCAATTAAATCGATTTCAACCACCTAAATGAATTTCCTGACCCAGAAATCGTGGCAACCCTCAATTTGAAAAACCGTGATCTAGACACACCCTCTATTGACATTGTATGTATATACTTGCTTGTATGTTTTCTGAAATTAACCCCTTATGCATGTTAAGACAATTTAAATACTTAACATTTTAATACTTATTTTTTCTCTTGGAATTTACTTAATCCACTATTGGCAGACGTCTAGATTATTTCTTTGTTGTTGTGATAACTTGTAGAGATGACAGAATTTTAATTTATTTCTGGAGACTTGATTCTCAGACATGGAATTACTGGATGATAGGATGTGAGGATGTGGGTCTTCCACTGTTCTGAATATGGCCAAAATACCCTCGAGGAGATTTTGTTTACTTGTGCTCTGAGCAGCTCCTTGTGAAAGGGTCTGTTTTATCATTTTCCCTAAAATTGGTTTTTCTCATTTAAAAAGACATAATTTGCTAAAGACACTATCAGTTGTAGACTATTAAGTATTAACTTAAAAAAACCAATATTCATGTGCCCAAATGTTTTGGGTACTTACTGTCTTATGAATTTGTTCTTCACCCATTTACTATTTAAGGCCTTAATATATTATTATAGGTTCTTCAAAGATTAGAAATATTTTAACCCATTTTCATATTATTGGCAAGTATTTTTTCTGTAGTTTGCTTCCAAACTCTACAGTTTATTATATATTTCTACACATATAAAAGTTAAAATCATGTAATGACCTACATACCCTTAATTTTGTTCTTCTGCTTGGAAAGACTTCCTTCCATCTAGGGATCAGATCTACAGCCAGCTATACAATTGGAGAATGTCTTTTCAGAGTGCACTCTGCAAAACATCTGTATTGGTCATTTGGGATGTTGAAAATGGATATTTCTAGACCTCAGCCCTAGAGGTTATGATTAGACAGTTTGGGGTTAAGTAGGTGAGGGGACAGGTGGGGTAGAAGAGATCCCAAGAATATACACAAACTTGAAGATCCGTTTTTAAGTATTTTAGTGGGATTAAAGACTTAATTTTGTTAAAAGGTATGACATGACTTTATTACCACCGCTCATGCTAGACCATTTTCCAACGATCATCAGCTGCTCTGATTTCTATTCATTTGTACTCACTGTACTTTCTAAAGACTTAGCTTCTGAGTTATGGGTTTGTGTTTAGTACTTGGGTCTAGCCTATTACTTCAGAGATGACCTTCTTTTTCACCTTTTTTTTTTTTTTTCCCCAGGTTGAAAACTTGAAACAACCCTTTCAATCTTGGTTCCATGTCTCCCGCAAAAAGAATGTGGTGGATGGCCGCCTGGGCCTCCTGGGGAACACTTACCCTGCATTGCATAAAAATTCCAAGAGTCAGAGGCCTGCTGCTCTCCCCCGGGTGGACAGGTACCACTGGGTCAACATGAACCGATAACGTGGTGGCTGGGCACTCGGTGGGACAGAGCTCAGAGGAGCTGCTTTATTTTCTCTAAAACAAAAGGGTATCTGAGTTTGAGAGACCCATGAAACAGAAAAAGTGATCCCATCAGGGACAGGGTGCTGTACCTGTAAATGATCTCACACAGATCATGGTTATGTTCTTAGCTGTACTTTTAATTCTTCCTTAATTCTATGTGAAGTTTTATGTAACACTAATGAATGTATTCAGTAAGGTAATAGAATGAAGATATTGACTTGTGATAAGATTCAATGAATTATGAAAAGGAACAGTTGAAATAAACGTACTATGTTTTTAATCTTTCTAGTTCAGTGTTTTTGCAAGAAAGCTTTGAAAGCTCGTGTTTCTTCATTAGCCATTAAAGCAGGCAGATCTTCACTTAGAAGAGTGTGATCCGTATGATATGGTCTCCTGGCCACACTTGTTACCCATCATCGCTGCTCTGTTTTACAAGGCCACTGGGAGTTTGTTTTAAAATTACTCTTTAAGATACAAAATTCCCTTGTTGATGGGTCTTTTAAAATTTTTGATCTATTTCTCTACCTCTTAATAGACTTAATTATGACTTGTTTTATAACTGTGACACCTGTTCATTATAAGGACTCAAGGTAATGGAGTTAAAATAAAAAACTTAATGAAAAAAATTTAGCTAGGCAAAAATGTATACCACCAAGAAAAAAAAAAATCCCTACCATTCAGCCAGAAACTACCACTATTAAAGGGCATCTTGGCTCTTTCCACAATTTGGCGATTGTGGCCATTGCTGCTGTGAACGTTGGGGTAGAGGGGAGTGGGGTGGGGGGCTGGGTGAGCCTGGTGCTGGGTATTATGGATGGGATGTATTGCATGGAGCGCTGGGTGTGGTACATAAACAATGAGTCTTGGGAACACTGAAAAAATAAAATAAAAAAATTAAATACCTTCATTCATTCATTACATGTAATTGCCCGAGATTTAGAGATATTTTGATCCTTGTATTTAAATACAATCCACTAGAATGGAATATCTGATATCAAGGGCTGTTAAGGGTTTTGATTACTGCTGTGCACATGGTAGGCATTCAATAAATATTTGTGAAAGAAAAAAACTACCGTATGAACAATAAATGGTGACCATCTTTACAGACATCTTTACTTTTTATCTGTATACAGATGTAAGAACTGATATACAACTTAAGGAAAAACATACAATAGGAGCTATTTAAGAAGTAACTAAAATTAAAAAATTAAAGTATCTTAGCAAAACAAAGATACCTAAAGGTGAAATATTCATAAACTTTCTACCACAAAGTATTTGATTCCCTGAAAGACTTTCCTGGAGTTAGACACCAGAAAGCTGGAAACTTTTACCTTTAAAACTTCGTTTTTCAATTTTGTACAGTAGTATTCATTGCTATGCAAGCTGCAGAAATAAGCGTTCTTAAGTTTTTTTCCCCAAGGACAGGTTAAGTGAGTATGAAAAATCTTAGGTCGTGGTTTCTTTCTCTTACAATTTCATAGACCTCACATGAAACAATGTTTTTGGTACAATGCTGTGGAGAAACTGGAAACCAGTTTGATTTCCCCAAACCCCTGCCACTCATACCAACATGAGCTTTTACTTTTTTTTAAAAAATATATGAAACAAGATGGGATTGGGAGGGAGACAAACCATAAGTGACTCTTAATCTCACAAAACAAACTGAGGGTTGCCGGGGGGAGGGGGTTTGGGAGAAGGGGGTGGGATTATGGACATTGGGGAGGGTATGTGATTTGGTGAGTGCTGTGAAGTGTGTAAACCTGGTGATTCACAGACCTGTACCCCTGGGGATAAAAATATATGTTTATAAAAAATAAAAAATTAAAAAAAAAAAGAAAAAAATATATATATTTTAAAATATTTTATTTATTTATTTGACAGAGATCACAGGTAGGCAGAGAGGCAGGCAGAGAGAGACGGGGAAGCAGGCTCCCTGCTGAGCAGAGAGTCCGATGTGGGGCTCAATCCCAGGACCCTGAAATCATGACCTGAACTGAAGGCAGAGGCTTTAACCCACTGAGCCACCCAGGCGCCCCAGGCTTTTACTTTCTTCCGTGACTTCCTTTGCTGGCCAGTCTGAAAACCTTTTCCTTCATACTCGAAGTCTATGTCCATATGTCAGTCATTCCATTACAATTTTCCCCAAAAGACTGTGTTCCTTTCTGATCTGCAGATTTGATTTTTCTAGAACAATCTTCTACACTACTTTAATACTTTTATCTGTACAACCATTTTGATGCTGTACAACTCTTCTGATGCTCGATCATTTCCTTTTTCTGTCATTACTGTTCATCTGATTGTTTTCATATCTTTCATTTTTTTAAACCATCATTGTCTTAAGTCTTTTGCCAGTTTCTCAGTCCTGTTTACTCTTCATTTCTTACCTGTTTTTTAGTGCCATAATGGTGTTATATTGGATCAGTGGATTTCTGTAGGAGTTATTCCCATGTGCAGAGTGACTAGAAAATGAAAACTGTATAAAATTGTTACTATATGTGAAAACAAAATACTTAGATGTCACAGAAGAATGGTTTTCTAAGAACCATTAGAACCATTGCACAGAGGATTTTATTAACAATTGTCTCATGAAGTGTGTAAGGTTGTTTTTAAAAACAACCAACCAAACAAAAAAACTTCTTCTGGCCAACAGAGAGGATAAATCTGTGGCTGGTAAACCACCACTCCTGAGACCTACGCCATGATGGACATTGCTAATGAATCACCCTATTCTTATTTGGTTGCACGGATGACCTCAAAATTCTGTGCACACAATATCAGAGATAGCCATTAAAATGAGTTATTCCAAGTTTGTACTCAAAAAGAAATCAACCACCATGATCAAGGATTGGCCCAGAGGGAGCCATCCATGAGCTCTAGAGGCCTGTGCCATTCTTTAAAGCTTCCCACGCACTCAGACAAGGGTATAGGGGAAAATTTAATGAACTATATATTTTTTTGATGTGATTAGAAGTGATCAATCAATATTTTTTTTGCTGTGATTAAAAGTGATCAATACAGTGAACAATAAAGTGATCAATAAATGAATACTGTGTCTACTAGAATATAATAACCAATTTAGATCTTCCTAATCTGCATTTTGAAATTTCCCATGAGGAGGATGTACCCCTTTTTTTCCTTTTTCAAAAAATCAAACTTTTTGAGAGACCTATCGATTCACATGCTTTCAAGAGGTAGAGAGGCCCTGTGTGCCCTTTACCTTGTTTTTACCAATGGTAACATTTTGCAAAATGACACTATAATATTACAAGCAGATACTGACATGACACAGTTGGGATACACAACATTTCCGTTGTTCCCTTTCATGGCCTCACCTACTTCCCACCACTTCCAGCCCTTCCTCAATCCCCTGGCAACCACTGAACTATTACCCCCCATTTCTGTAATTTTGCCATCTCCAGAACATTATAAATGGAACCCTATTGAGGGCCACCTTTAGGGATTGGCTTTCTTCCCTAAAGCCTAGTTCTCCAGAGATTCGCCCTGATTATTGCATGAATCAGTAGTTTGTTCCTTATCACTGCTGAGTAGTAGTAGTCCGTGACAGGGACATACCACAGTTTGTTTAACCCTTTATGTGTTGAAGAATGACAGTGGGGTTGTTTCTAGTTGGATTATGAATAAAACTGCTACGAACATTCACATACGTAATGTGTGAGCATAAATTTGTTTTTCTCTGGGATAAATACCTAAGAGAGTAATTGCTGGGTCATACGGTAGTTGCATGTTCTGTTTTTTAAGAAACTGCCAAACTGTTTTACAGAGTGGCTGTACCGTTTTATATTACCACAAGCAATGCATAAGTGATCTACTTTCCCCATGTGTGTGCCAGATTTAGGGGTTCTGGATTTATCATTTGTTTTTTCTCTCAGACTAGAAAAATTTATTGCCCCTTCTCCTAGTTTTTATGGATTCTAATGAGAAATCTATTGTATTTATTTTTTAACTCTATAGCTGTCTTTTTTGGGGGGGGGCTGCTTTCAAGTATTTTTTTCTTTGCTTTTAGTTTTTGGTAGTTTAATTATGATGTGTCTTGCTGTAGATTTTTTTTTCTTTTAAATTTATTTATCTTGCTTGGGATTCATTCAGCTCCTTGCATCTGTCAGTTTGCTTCTTTACAAATTTGGGGAGTTTTCAGCCATTCCTTCTTTGACTACTTTTATAGCCTTCCCTCTTTGTCTTCTCCTGAGAGTTTGATGACTTGAATGCTGGATCATTTGTTAGAGTGTCATAGGCTCCTACGGCTCAACACTTCATTTCTTCCATCTTTTCCCACTCTGCTATTCAGATTTGGTAAATCCTATCATTCTGTCTAAAAATCCTCGGACTCTCCCCATCTCTGGCCCTTCTGTTTTACTGCTGAGCTCATCAAGTGAGCTTTTTATTTTGGCTTTTATATTTTTTCAGTTTTAAAATTTTCATTTGATTTTTTTGTCTTCTGTTTATTCTTCTTCTGTGACTTCATAAGTTTTTTTTTTTTTTTTGCTGAGATTTCCTATTTTTTCATTTATTTCAAGAATGTTCATAATTTTTGAAGCATTTTTGTGATGGCTTCTTTAAATTTTTCCTATAATTCTATTATCTTTGTCATCTTGGTGTTGGCATCTGTTTATTGTCTTTTTTCACTCAGTTTTTTTTTTTTATTCTGGTTCTTAAAATGAAAAATGATTTTTGCCTGAAATCTGTACATTTTGTGGATCCTATTTAAATTTTGTTTTAGCTGATTTCCTTTGACACCATTCCAGTGGTGGTGGGGGGGAGAAAATGGGAAGGGGTACTGCTTTGTTTCTGCCTGGTGGGACCTAAAAGTCCACATTCCCCATGTGCTCCCCACCGCTACCTAAGGAAGGGGTTGCTCGCACCTGCTGGGCGGGTATGGGAGTTCAAGCCCTCATTGGTTTGCTGGAACACGTTGCTGAGGGTGGCCTCCTTACCGATGGGCTATAGAAGTCCTGACTCTCCACTTGGCCTTCGCTGATATCACTCGAGCAGGGAGGTGGTGGTGAGGGGACCACCGTCTGTTGGTAGATGTCCGGATTCCCCGTGTGGTCTTCCCTAACACTGTGGAGAGGAGGGGATTGGTAACTGCCTTGCAGGGATGAAAAGATGAAGATTCCCAGCTCTCTGCATAGACATATCTCTCTGCTGAGCGCAGAGCCCTAGGCTGGGCTCAATCTCACGACCCTGAGGTCATGACCTGGGCTGAAATCAAGAGCTGGTTGCTGAACCGACTGAGCCCCCCAGGTGCCCCTAAGCTGCCTTTCTCTCAGTCCTTTAGTTGGAGAGGCTGCTTTGGGGGAGCTTTTTGGTTCTGTGCCTATTGGTGTTTATGGATTATTGGTTTTTCGTTTCCAGGTCTGGAATACATGAAGAAGGCCTAAGAGGTGATCTGTGGAGTTACCACCTCGTCCTGCCTCGGGTTTTGAGGTCCTTGGCTGGTCTTTTCTCTTCTCTATTCCTTTCAGAATCTTCTTGTTTTTGCACGTAATGTCGAAGAATTTTAGTTCTACTTGGTGGAAGAAGTAGGGAAGTGCACGTCCACTCTGTTTTCTGTTTTCCTGGAAGCAGAAATCTGTGTACCACTTTTGAAATAAAAGAATAATTTTAAAACAATTCAGTATTGCATTTTTTGGAAAGGGCTCTTTTGTGAATTGTTGGTGAATATGGTTTCTATGTCTACTGAGGTTTTCTTATCCTTTTTCTGGCCCATGAGCTATGCATGTATAGCGTGGGCACACAAGTTAATTCCTGGGGGAAAACTAGAATCTGACTACTTTTAAACAGAAACAGCTATAACAGCACAAAATGCAATAGAAAAGAGATCATGATCTCTGCCTTGTATTCTGCGGCATTGCCATTAAAGAGCACTTGCTTACTTGCTTACCTGCAGCTATTAGTATATTAATAATGGGGTCAGGAGGAAAGCTCAAGAAGTCAGTCAGGAAGCTAATAGGATCATGTTTTGGCAGGTGCCTCACTCAGAATGAGGGACACAGAAGAAAGATGTTTAATTTCTGCATGACTTTTCCTTTGCCACCTCTCTCAGAGGTGGATTTTTGATCTAATGGCTCTAAATAGTCTTGTGTGTCTGGCTTAATTAATTTCACTCTGCTCTTTGGGAAACTGTCTCATAATCTATGTGAATAGCTTAAGTTCTTGAGGATACACACTCAGCATACATCGTACCTAACTAAGATTTACCTTCTTCTCAAAGCACTGGAGAAGTCTTTGATCTTATGAAGTTACTCTGCTTTGATTTGGGGGGTGTTTTTCGTTTATGAGTTCCCAGTTCATGGAAGAGACAAGAGAACGGGTGTCTCACAGTCCATTCTTAGGGCAACTACATGTGCTAGGAAGGGAGCAGAGAGTTTTAATTGAACTAGTAACTAATGAAGCAGTTTTAAGGCTGACAAATTTGGTATTTATTTTGCCTGATGGCTAATATCTTAAACGGAGTGATTAAGGGATGCTTGGGTGACTCAGTGGGTTAAGCCTCTGCCTTTGGCTCAGGTCATGATCTTAGGGTCCTGTGATCGAGCCCCACACCTGGCTCTCTGCTAGGTAGGGAGCCTGCTTCCCCTGCCTTCGCTGGCTGCCTCTCTGCCTACTTGTGCTCTCTTTCTCTCTCTGTCGAATAAATAAATAAAGTCTTTTAAAAAATAAACTGAGTGATTAAAACAAAGGGAAGATCAACCTTTAGCAGCAAAGAAATGAGGACAGAGTTCCTGCATAAGATGCCAGGTGTAGTGAACCAAATCTGAGACGATCTCCTCATGACTGGATTTAAAGCTCGTTGTTAAACCTGAATTGTAAATCTTTTAATCTTCACAGTCATCCAGTGTTTTTAGTTATAATTTAACTTCCCTAATGTAATTGAGCATCAGTATTTTGGTTAGATTTCAAGTGGAATCCTCAGTCGAGTATGGACACTTCATCATTATGACCAAATATGTCTGGAGCTGAAACTTCTGCATGTGAGGGGGATACAGAATTCCCTAACTAGTTGTCATTCATCACCCATACACGTAGCATTTGTCAGGTTTCCTTGCCTTGCCTGTCTTTGTTGCTTTGCTCGAAAGACTCAATGGAAATCTTTATGTAACAAAGAAAAATCCCTTCTGTTACTCATTTTGGGGTATAGTACAGAAAATTCGCCATATAAGAAGCAGCTTGACTTGCTGGCCTTGGGTTTGTCACTTGAGCTGGCTTCTGATTTGAAGTTTGTATTTGAAGAAAAATGTTTTGGCTTCCACTGAATGCATGGGGCGGTTTTGTCTCTCCTGACCAGCACTCAAACTTGTTTCAGACGGCTGTGTATCTGTCAGAGATGTTCCAACCAGAGCTTCTACAGTGAATTCTGTGAAGGCCCCACGGCCTGTGTCTTACGGCCACATCTCTAAAGTCTCATTCCAGATCACCAAATATTGTGTAAAAACATCCAACTACTTTGTGTGACTCAGTGGCAGACAATTTCAGATAAGTTAATCAGCCTGATAAAGGACAGTGTATACAGATTTACATTTCTAGAAAGAGGTTTAGTCAATATCTCTAAATAATGAATGTTTTAATAAAATGAGTGGTCTAATCATCTTTTAGTCCCATTGAATGCATGTTACCCTCTGCGCCAAATATTAACATCTGTTATGTTATATACGCACCCGAGGTTAGAGTATACATTTATGTGATGGGCACATCAATGTTACAGAATTTTAAAAATTCTCTTATTAACCTTATTAGGTATCATATTTCCACATTTAACATCTTTTAAACATACAGACTGAAATACAATCACCATTTTCTTTCAGATCAAAAAATAAAGCAGAAAAAGAAATATTACCTGTAGATAATATTACCTGTAGTTATGTTCATGAAAAAAAATCTGAAAATGAGGAAAAATAGTTGCAGAATAAAGAATTCCTACAAGGCAATTAAATAGGGAATCCAGTGGAAAATGGGCTAAACACTTGACTGGCATTTCTCAAGAGAAGACACTGAAATGGTGTACAAACGTATGGATGGTGTCCAGTTTCAGGGCCATCAGGAAAGTGTAAGTTAAAACCATGTACCCAGAAGAGTGCACAAAATAAACAAGATGGAACATACTAAGTGCTGATAAAAGCAGAGAGTGACCAGAGAACTCTTACCCACTTCTGGCGGCAGTCCATATGCATAAACCACTTTGGAAGTCCCGTTGGTACTATCTGCTAAGGAGGGAAATGTCCAGCCCTTAAGATCCAGAATTTCCAGTTCTAGGTAATGCCTGTTGGGTGCAGTCACATACAGTGACCAAAAGGTGCACAAGGCTACTCGTAAGAACCCCAAACTGGAAAATACCCACAAGCACATCAGTAGTGAAAGACTGCATGTGGATATTTCCACACAATGGAATGATTTATAGCAAAGACCATCAGCAAATCACAACTACATGCGACAATCTGGGCACACCTCACAAACGATGCTGAGCAAAAGCAAAAAAAAAAAAAAAGTAATCCAATATTTGTGATTCTATTCATGTAGAGTTTGTGAATATTCAGAAACAGCTCATGATGTCTGAAGTCAGGTCAGTGGTTATTCCCGGGAGGCTGACGACTGAGGGACGGGACGTGGGGGGCGTCCGGGAAGCTGGTGACGTTGTCTTTCTTGATGTGGCTTACATGGAAACGTTCACTTTAGATGACTTGTGGGGAGTGCATTTATGATATGTGTGCTTTTAAAAGCTGTGTTGTATTTTAATAAAGTTTTAAAGGTAGTTTCCAGCCCAGACATGGGTGATAACATTACATAAAGTGGACTGGGGCCCAGGCTGAAGTCAGTGTTCAGTTATTTCTCCCGGTGCTAGTTGCTGATCTGGATCTTGGCATGCAAGGTCACCACTCTGCATGAGAAAAATGAAGGTATTTGGGTTTTTTCTCTTTGCTAATTATCTATATACTTTATAAAATATTAGTGTTGGTCATCTGGAGCCAAAATATTTGTTGGCTTTTAAAGATATAATTTTTTTTTTTTTTAGTAGGCTACATGCCCAATGTGGGGTTTGACCTCCCGACCCTGAGATCAAGAGTTACATGCTCTACCGACAGTCACCCAGGCGTCCCTAACGTTATAACATTTTATATGCTATGATAAAAAACAAAAAACGTTTTATACAACAGCAGGAGGTATCATAATGAAAGAAACCCTGAAGGAGAAGGCAAGGGACCCAGTTCTAGTTACTACTTGCCCTCTCCCAGCTGGGTGACTGGGGGCTTGGTGGAGTCTCAGTTCCTACTCTTTGGGTTAATGCTTTACCTGCCCGAAGGCAGAGAGATAAACTCTGTGATCTCTTCCTCTCTAACTCTGAGATTCAAGATCTGCCATCTCCCCTCCTGGAAGAACTCTTAAAGTGACAGATGATGTAGCTTTCCTTGCCACCATTGATTTCCAGTCTTTGTTCTGCTGGCATGTTTAATTGCCAAGGGGGCTCCAAGCTCATGAATGTTTCAAGGTGTATAGCACAGCACAGTCTTCATGCCCTAGATCATAAAAGCATCTCACCTTCTCTTCGTCTCCACACTGTTCTCTTGGTTTTCTTGGGATCGGTTGTTCTGCAGTGAGGAGGGATTTTAGAAAATGTTCCATATTGGTGAAGAGGAGAAGATCCATGTTTCTCTTAATATACTGTGGAGAGCATGGAGGGCACAGTTAATACCTTTGCTCCCATTTCTTTTAAGCACTCCTGGATCTTCCTAGACTGGACCTGAGCATAGTACATAGAATTTTGTCTTTAAAATCAAAGCAAGACCTCTCTACAGATGGTGGCTGACAGAGGACCAGCATTCCCGCTCCACAGCTGCCTCTGTCTTAGGCAAGCTTTTAACACTTCCAAGCGTCAATTTTTTCACTTGTAAGTTAGGAATAAAAGTAGCATCTAGCTTATAAGTGCCTAGAGAAGATGAAATGAGATGATGCATGTAAAAGTCTCAGCAGGACGGCTGGCACATGGCAAGCATGTGATAAACATTTGCTCTGACCTGCCTTGTAGTTCCCTCTGGGAGCCTGGAATATTTCAGTATATGATAATGTCAGGGTCCACACACACCTGTTCATTAATGTGGTAAATGCGCTGAGAGCCTACTGATGAGCCTGGCCTGGGGGCTACCACAGGAAACAGAACAGACAAACATCTCTGTCCTCGTGGAGCTGATGTTCTATTAGGGGAGGGAAAGTAACACACAAGCGTGAGTGAGTAAGTTACACAGTAGGTTAGGAAGTCCTACGGGAGACAGAAAAGTAACGCAGAGTAAGGAAAAGCTGAACAGGAGAAAAGAGGGTTGCGAATGAGATGGCCTAGTCCGGGCAGGCCTCAGGGAGGAGGTGACACTTGGACAAAGACATGGAGGAGGTAAGGGAGCTGGACATGCTCTAACTTGTTAGACAAGGGTTTCTCAACCTCAGCACCACTGACATTCTGGGGTGGAGAGTATTTTGTTGTGGGGGCTGCCTAGGCATTGTAGGCTGTGCGGAGCCATCTAGTTTCTAACCACTGGTTACCAGCAGCAGCCCCCTCCTTGGAGCGGGATGATTAAAAATGTCTGCGAACATTGCCTCGTGTCCTGTGGGAGTGAATATTGCTCCTGGTTGAGAACCATTGCCATTGCAGGCAGAGGGGAGAGCCCCGAGTGTGTCTGAAGACCAGCAAGGAGGAAAACGTGGTTGGGGGCGAGTGACTGAGGGAAGAGTGGCTGGTGAGGGGTGGGAGACAAGGAGCCTTGGCTTCCTTGGCTTTGACTCTAAGGGACATGAGGAGCCACAGCATGGTTTTGAATTTTTCATTGTTAGAGGATCACTGTGACCAGCGAGCAGAGAACAGACTGAGGAGAGACAAGGTCAGAATCGAGGGCCAGTTAGTGTTACAGGAATCCAGGTGAGGCGATGTGTGCCAGCACCAGGCTGCTGGCACCGTAAGCCAGAGACACGGTTGTATTATGGATCTTCTCTGAAAGGAGTGTTTCCTGATGGGTTGGTTATGGGGTGTTTGCAACAGGCTTCAAAGATGACTTTGGCTTAAAAGACCAGAAGAGTACAGTTGCCATCCATTGAGATGGGAAAGGTTTCGCGTAGAGGAGGTTTGGACAGATGGGTTTGGGGTGTGTTGAGTTTGTGAAGCTTCTTACACCTACGAGTGGAGGTGTCTGGTAAGCACGTGAGGACATGGTTCAGTTACAGGGCTGGGTGGGGCTGGAGATAAAAATTTGAGGGTCCCTGACATACGGATAGGGTTTAAGCTAGAAGATGGGACGAGATGCCCAAGGGGAGCAGATATAGCCAGAGAAGAGACGAGGACAAGACTGAACCCTGGCCCTCCTACATGAAGAGGCCCGGGAGAAAAGGCAGATCAGTACAGGAGGTGGAGAAGGAACAGCCACACAGGTAGGAGGGAACTAGGGACGCTGGTGTCCTGGAAGCCAAATAAAGACTGAACCGAGCAGGAGGAAGTGCGTGGATGTGTCCAACGCTGCTGTCAGAGGAGGAGAAGGGACTGTGCATCCTCTGGGGTCTACGGGGGCTGGGGTACGACTCATTCTGGAGTCTGGATGACCACCATTGCCATCACTGTCAGCGACTGTGAAATAAACCTCTCACTCGGTAACTAGTGGAGATGTGGTCACAGACAGGTGTTTACTGAGCCTTACTTGGGAGATCTAGAATCTGATCTCAGATCTGCCATGACAAATAGCTTCATGATTTGGGAAAGATCACTTATTTTCTCCTTAAATACAAAATGTGACTAAAAATATGTATGCTACCAAAAAAAAAAAAAAAAAAAAAAAAGATGCATCCTCCCTATTCTCCAGGATCCCTGGTTGGAACGAATGAGGTCATATATACATAAAAGTGCTTTGAAATGTATAAAGTCTTATTTAACTCATGGGAGAGAAGGTGTTCGTGTTTGTAACTCAGGAATGAATTGATCTTTAATGGATGATGACAATTTTAAGATCACAGACACTTTTAATAGTTAAAAAGCTGGATGATAGTATTCTCATAAAGGTGCTTTAAATAACACAATATTAAGAATATCCTTGTCAGGCTTGCACAGGAAACAACACACTGCAGTTCAATAAACAGGCTACTACCCAGGGCATCTAAATTTAATTACTGAGTCACCGTGAATTTTATAGATGGCATTCTGCATATTGATAATATGTTAGTGGGGCATGAGTTAAAAAACTAGGGAGCCCAGTTTATAATCCCCATAATCAGAGAGCCGGGTCCCCACTGTCTGCCTTGTAGAATACAGGATTGAAGAGCATATTGTCATAAGCAGTTTGAGAAGCAGGCTGAGTGTCAGGGCAGCGTACCTCCTGGGGAGGCCAGGAATATCTGTGAAGACGTCAATTTTTAACAGACACATGCGACACCAGTTAAGATTAGTTACCTCTTCTGATGACTCTGGCTCCAAGTGAGACTCACACTTCCTTTCAAGGAGCGTAGAGAGCAGATCTCTTCCTCCTTCAGAGATGGGCTGCTCATCTAACAGAGCAGCGCTCATGCTTTGGTCAAGCTTACTGTCCCAGGAGACAGCGGACATTCGCAGAGCAGTAGAGAATGCTTCCCCGAAATAAGCCCGCAGGCCCTGGTCAAGGAAACGGCGAGGGGGCCACATCAGTTCCGTTCTAGGTAACTGCTATTAAAGCTTCAAAATTACAGTTGAAAGAAAAATGGGGCTCGGTTTGGATCCTCTTTCCTAGCCCTTAGCACGGGTTAGGACAGTCATTCCCAATTCTGGTGAGCCTTATGCAATGACAAGGACGTACTGGGATGCCATTCTCATAGGAAGACCACTTCTCTCTGAATCCCTACAGAGTGCTGCGTGCATTTTGTTATATGCTGCCACAGGAAATTCGACCAGGAAAACCTTCTTCCTGGCCAGGCAGTAGGAACCAGAGGCCAACAATGGGACCTAAGGAGATTTGAAATGTTGCACGGCTTAAAGAATTGGTTATTCTGGGAAAGAAGCTAAGAGCCCTGTGCATTTTATAAATACCTTGTAAAATGACCTCAGAAAGGCAGGGTTTGTGTCCTGGCGGAAGTCCTCGGCAACGACGTGGGCCAAGCAATGGATCAGCAGCAGAATGAAACTTCCCACAGACGCCAAAGACTCTCTCCCAACAAACAGTGTGTTTCCAATGCTCTAGGTAGAGGAGGTACCCAAACACAGAGATGGCAACTTCAGGGAAAGTTTCCACTACCTCTTTCTCTTCCTAGTTTTATGTGGTCTAAAATAATTTTGGAATCATAAAGTCAGAGACTCCCCGGGGCTAATGGAAATTTACTGAAGGAAAGATTCAGATGTAGAGGGAAAAACGATTGCTTTAGTTCAACTCCCTGAATAAATCATGTTCCCCACTGTCTCTCCAGCTTTTGCTACCCCCGTGGTACAGAAAATAAACTACTAGAAATTCAGAGCGAAGTTACTCATGCAACTGTTTTTTAATCGATGTCCTCCGATCACTCTTTCCTTAAGCAGTGGTTCTCAAACTGTATCTGTGGATAAACATCACAAGGGAGTGATTCTGTTCCTGGGGCCCATCTCAGCATGTCCAGTTCTATGGGCTGGTTTAGGAGAGTCCTCGGTATTTCCATTTTTACCAATCTTCCCAGGTGGTTGACCCAGGAGGTCCGAGGACCACAGTTTGAGAATCAGTGCCTTATAGGGCGCTCTTTCTTTGTCTTTCATGTCTTTATTGGAATCATGTTCTCCATTATTCCGTCTTGTCTAATGGACTTGAAATAACTCCCTTGTTCAGGCAGTAGGTTGGAGTGGAAAATATTAGTTAATTTGGAGTCAGATCGTCTGAGATCTGTCCCTGGAATGAACTCTGGGTGGCGACACAGAACAGCGGTTAAAAAATGAGGTTGGCGTTCAAATACATCTTAACTTGAGTTTAAACTCTTGCTAACGCTGTGATCTTGGGAAAGTCACTTGACCTCAATGGGCCTCCATCTCCTAAGAGCACCCACCCCCCGGGTTGGGGTGCTGTAAGCTCTGAATGACATAAGGCGTGGCCCACGGCCAAGTGCCTGACACACAGTACTCAATGAATCCTGAGTTGGTATTCCTGTCAGTAAAATGGGAGTAAATTCTTGTCTTCTTCATAGATTGCTTTGAGGATTGAGTGAAAGGATGCCTGGAGGGTACAACATATGAGTAATTTCTGGTGTGACGAAATCCCCTAATAACCAACTCGTCAAGTGTGAACTGTTTCCTAGTCCTCCAGCACTGGTTAGCCGTGCCCCTCTCAAATCACGGTTTACCAATGGACTGTTCACAATGTTTAAGGCCTGTGTCCACCGGCT
The DNA here is from genome assembly GCF_022355385.1 of Mustela nigripes. Taxonomy (NCBI): domain Eukaryota; kingdom Metazoa; phylum Chordata; class Mammalia; order Carnivora; family Mustelidae; genus Mustela; species Mustela nigripes. Next base: position 97,181,943 of record NC_081557.1, read on the forward strand.
TTGGGCTGCCACCAAGGCCCTGCTAATCCTATCTATTCGAGGAACTGCAAGAACAGGAACAATTTCAATCCCTTTCTGCGGAAAGATGCTGACGGTGCAGGATTTGCTGATGCAGGGACCAAGACTCTTTTATGGGAAACACCAGTCTGGAATCATCGACTCTGATGACAGAGATTCATTAACAGGCACAAAGCCATCATGATTCTCTGGGCCAGGACATATTCATTTCACTAATTGGAGAAAGCTTTTACATGGTGACATTTATTATGTCTTACTAAATGACTTATTACCGAGGGGGATAAAGAATGTCAGGATTTGAGAGAGAAAAACGTTTTATAACATTTGGTGTTTTTGCTTATTTTTAGACCCTAGAATTTTACAAACCCTCCTCTGGGACCGAATTTGCAGCACCTGATAGAAGAAGGAGCCTTGGAAGGCATTCTCTGAGGCATCCATTGCTGGAAGATGAGAGGCAATCTGCAGGGTGATTTCAGGAGCCTGAAAAGAATAAGAAACAAATAAAACCCAAACTGAAACCCATCGTCTTGCTCAACAATTTTCATGTGGCTCAGCTATAGAACACCAATCAAATTAATGGGAAGCAAATACATTAGAATATCAACTTAAAATTTAATAGGATAAGAAGAGGAAAGCACAGAGTACTTATGTGTTTAATATTTATGCTAATTATAAGAATTAATTTATTACATTTCTAAATAGAGCGTGGCAGTCAGGCATGGGAGCTCTCGCGCATGATGGCCGGGTCCTCATCCCGCACGACCCTTTTGGTTGTAGAATCTGGGTAAGTTAACTCAATCATTTTGTGTTTTCCCACCTCGCTTTTAAAATGAGAAAAAAAATATAGAGGATCCTGGAAAGATGGCAGAGGAGGAGGATCCTAAGCTCATCTCGCCCCATTGATGCACTTAGGTAACAGCCACATCAGTGTAACTAACCCACAAAATGACTTGAAGACTGATAGAACAGACTCCTCCCAGTTAATCGCAGAGAGGAGGCCACACGGAAAAGGGTAGGAAAGCTGGAGACATGGTTGGGAACAAACCCCTAGCAAGAGGGAAAGATAACCACACGTACCAGTTTGATGGCAGCCCAGCGATGGGCAGGAAGCAAACGTCTGACCTGACTGCAGATCCCGCCTACCAACAAAAAACTCACAAGGGGCAAAATAAGGACAAAGCCCTGTAGTTCAGGGTCACTGCAACCCCAACAGAGGGACTGGGGGCAGACGTCTGGTCTGTCTAGAGGCCCTACCAACAAACGAAAGACTCTCAGGAGACAATACAAGGGAAGCAACTGTAGTTCAATGTGACTGCAGCCCTGGCAAATGAGCTGAAGGCACGCATCCGGTCTGATACAACTACGAGCCGGAGGTGGCCCTAGACTGGCTTCTTAATAGTGTAGAGACTAAACCCTGCCCACAACAGGCAATGTGGGCTGTTACAGCTGACTGGACTGAAGGCAACATGTCTCCACACAACATTAGGGTACATACAACATACAAAGGAGACACTGCTGGTGCATCTGGTCTGGTGAACAGGGACACTGTACCGTAGGGCCTATACTGTAGACCCTACTGGGCCTCTTCTTCATATGGCTGCTACTTTTTCTTTTTTTCCCAGTAATATTTTAAGATATAATTTCTTTTTTCTTTTTTCCCCCCAAGTGTTTATTTAAATTCCAGTTAGTTAATGTACAGTGTAATATTAGTTTCAGGTATAGAATTTAGTGATTCATCATTTACATACAACACCCGGTGCCCATCATAAGTGCCCTCCTTAATGCCCATTACCTATTTCACCCATCCCCTGCTCATCTCCCCTCCAGTAACCATCAGTTTGTTCTCAATAGTTAAGACTCTGTTTCTTGGTTTGCCTCTCTTTCCCCCCCATGTTCATTTGTTTTGTTTCTGAAGTTCTACATGGGAGTGAAATCTTATTGTATTTGTCTTTCTCTGACTTATTTTGCTCAGCATAATACTCTCTAGCTCTGTCATGTCATTGCAAATGGCAAGATTTCATCCTTTTTCATGGCTTAGTAATATTCCATTGGGGTGTGTGTGTGTGTGTGTGTGTGTGTGTGTGTGTGTGTGTTTGTGTGTATATAGTGTGTGTCTGTATATGTATACACACATATCTATATATGTATTGATTCATCAGTTGATGGACAAATGGACTCTTTCCATAATTTGGCTATTGTTGATAGTGCTGCTATAAACACTGGTGTGTTTGTATCTCTTCAAATTAGTATATTTGCATACTTTGGGTAAATACCTAGTGGTGCAATTTCTGGATCCTAGGTAGTTCTGTTTTTAACTTTTTAAGGACCCTCCATACTGTTTTCAGGAATGGCTGCTCTAGTTTGTGTTCCCTCCAACACTACACAAGGGTTCCCCTTTCTCCACCAACACCTGTTGCTTCCTGTGTTGTTAATATTAACCATTCTTTCAGGCATGAGACCACAATATCTCATTGTGATTTTGATTTGCATTTCATTTGATGAGTGATGTTGAGCATCTTTTCATGTGTCTGTTGGCCATCTGGATATTATCTTTGGAGGAATGACTGTTCATGTCTTCTGCCCATTTTTAACTGGGTTATTTGTTTTTTCAGTATTGAGTTTTAAATAAGTTCTATATATATTTTAGATACTAAACCTTTACCAGACATGTCATTTGCAAATAATTTCTCCTATTCCATAGGTTGCCTTTTAGCTTTGTTGATGGTTCCTTCACTGTGCAGAAGCTTTTTATTTTGATGAAGTCCCAATAGTTTATTTTTGCTTTTGTTCTCCTTGCTGCTGAAGACATATCTAGTAAGATGCTGCTATGGCTAATGTCAGAGAGGTTACTGTCTTTGTTCTCCTCTAGGATTTTGATGGTTTCCTGTCTCACATGTAGGTCTTTCATTCATTTTGAATTTGTGTCTGTGAATGGTGTAAGAAAGTGGTCCAGCTTCATTCTTTTGCATGATGCTGCCCAGTTTTTCCAACATCATTTGAAGAGACTGTCCTTTTTTCAGTGGATATTCTTTCCTGGTTTGTCAAAGGTTAATTGGCCATATAGTTGTGGGTTAATTTCTCAGTTTTTCTCTTCTGTTCTATTGATCTATGCATCTTTTTTTGTGCCGGTACCATCCTGTCTCGATCACTAAGCTTTGTAATACAACTTGAAGTCTGGAATTGTGATATCTCCAGATTTGCTTTTCTTTTTCAAGGTTTCTTTGGCGTTTTTGGTTCCATACAAATTTTAGGATTGCTTGTTCTAGCTCTGTGAAAAATGCTGGTGGTATTATGATAGGGATCACTTTAATTGATGGCCACTACTTTCAAGAACAAGAGACTTAGCTGACTTTCTTAATACATAGAAACAAAGAGTTGGACAAAATGAGGAGACAGAGGAATATGTCCCAAATGAAAGAATAGGACAAAGTCACAGCAAAGAGCTCAGTGAAATGAAGATAAGCAATATCCCTGATAAAGAATTCAAAGTAATGATCATAAAGATACTTACTGGTCTTGAGAAAGAATGATGATCTCAGCAAGATCTTCAACAAGGAGATATAAAATATAAAAAAAGAACTAATCAGAGATAAAGAGCTCAATAGTTAAAATTAAGAGCACACTGGAGGGAATTAACAGCAGATTAGAGGATACAGAAGAACAGAGCAGTGAGCTTGAAGTGAGAGAATAATGGAAAATAACCAAGCTGAACAGGACAAAAAAGAATAATAATAAATGAGAGTAGGTTAAAGGAACTCAGCAACACTATCAAGTGTAGTAACATTCCTATCACATGGATCCCAGAAGAAAAAGAGAAAGCAGGGAGCAGAAAACTTATTAGAAGAAATAACAGCTGAAAATTTCCCTAATCTGGGGAAGGAAACAGATGTCCAGATCCAGGAGGCACAGAAAGCCCCAACAAAATCAATCTAGGGAGGTCCACACCAAGACATATAATAATTGAAGTGGTATGAAGTAGGGATAAAGAGAATTTTAAAAGCAGCAAGAGAAAAGAAAATAGTTATGCACAAGGGAAACCTCATAAAGCTATCAACTTATTTTTCAGCACAACTTTGCCGGCCAGAAGACAGTGGCATGATATATTCAAAGTGCTGAAAGGAAAGAAAAAACTGCAACCAAGAATACTTTATCCAGCAAGGCTATAATTCAGAATAGAAGGAGAGATAAAGAGTTTCCCAGAAAATAGTAAAAGGAGTTCATCACCACTAAACCAGCCTTATGGGAAACATTAAAGGTAATTCTTTAAGTGTAAAGAAAAGGCTGTATTTAGGTGTAATAGAATTAGGAAAGGAAAAAAATTCATAGGTAAGTAGAAACATAATAAAAGTAGATTAATCATTTATAAACCAGGTACAGAAGTTAAATCGCAAAGGGACTAAAATCAATTATATCTATAAAAACCAGTCAAGAAATTCACAAAATAAAAGGATGTAAAGTATGGCATAATATAAATAAAATGTTGTGGAGGGGATTAAAATTTTAGTGCTTTTATTTTAAATTTTTTAAGGATTTTATTTATATATCTGACACAGAGAAAGAGAGAGATCACAAGTAAGTAGGTCAGCAGGCAGAGGGAGATGGAGAAGCAGGGTCCCACTGAGCAGGGAGCCTGATGCAGCTGGATCCCAGGACCCTGAGATCATGACCTGAGCTGAAGGCAGATGCTTAACTGATGGAGCCACCCAAGCACCCCAATTTTAGGGCTTTTTGAATGGGTTCAAACTTAAGTGACCATCAACATAACAAAGATTGCTATACAGATAGGATATTATATATCAACCTAATGGTAACCACAAATCAAAAACCTATAATAGGCAAAAAACAAAGAGAAAGAAATCCAAGCATATCACTAAGGAAAACCATCAAACCAAAGGGAAGAGAGTAAAAGAAGAAAGGAATGGAGAACTACAAAACAATCATAAAGACACATAACAAAATGGCAAAAGTACATACTTATTAATAAACACTTTGTTTAGAGGTCCTAGGAGGGGAATGCAGCTACTTGTACACCCACAATAATTACTTTGAATATAAATGGACTAACTGCACCAGTCAAGACATGGGCTGACTGAATGGATAAAAAAATAAGACCCAGCTATATGCTGTCTATGAGAGATTCACTTTGACCTAAAGATACAGATTGAAAGTGAAGGTATGGAAAAACATTTTTCATGCAAATGGAAGTGAAAAGAAAACTGAAGTATCAATAATCGGCAAAATAGATTTTAAAACAAAAACTGTAACAAGAGACGAAGAAGAGTACTACCTAATGATAGAAGGAACAATTCAACAAGGAGATGTAACAACTGTAAATATTTATGCACCCAACATGGGAGGACCCACATGTATGAAGCAACAATTAACAGACATAAAGGAAGAAATCAATAATAGTAGGGACTTTACCACCCCACTTACATCAATGAGTAGATCATCTAGACAGAAAATCAACAAGGAAACAGTGGCTTTGAACGACACATTGGACCAGGTAGATCGAACAGATACATTCCGAACATTTTATCCAAAAACAGAGTACCCATTCTTTTCACATGCAAATGGAATATTCTCCAGTACAGATCACATGTTAAGACACAAAACAAGTCTCAACAAATTAAAAAAGACAGAAATCATGTCATGAATATTTTCTAACTACAAGGGTATGAAACTAGAAATCAATCTCAAGAAAAAATCCAGAAAGAACACAAATACATGAAGGTTAAATAACATGTTGCTAAACAATAAATGGGTCAACCAACACATCAAAGAAGAAATTAAAAAAAAATACATACGGAGACAAATGAAAATGAAAACACAATAGTCCCAAGTCTTTGGGATGCAGCAATAGCAGTTGTAAGATGGAGAATTACAGCAATATAGGCCTAATTTAAGAAGCAAGAAGAATCTCAAACAACCTAAACTTACAACAAAAGGAGCCTGAAAAAGAAGAACATACAAAGCCCAAAGCCAGTAAAAGTAAAGAAATAATAAATATTAGAGTAAAAGTAAATAAAATAAGGACTTAAAATTAGAACAAATTAGAAAATTTTCAAAATTGATAAACCTTCAGCCACACTCATAAAGACAGAGAGAGAGGGAGATGACTCAAATAAATAAAATCAGAAATAAATGAGAAGAAATAACAACTAACACCATAGAAATACAAAACATTATAAGAGAATATTATGAAAAATTATATGCCCACAAATTGGATGACCTAAAAGAAATGGGTAAATTCTTAGAAACATATAACCTTCTAAAACTGCAATTAGGAAGAATTAGAAAATTTTGACAGAGAAATTACTAGCAATAAAATTGAATCATTAATTGAAAAAAAAAAAAACTCTCAAAAAACAAAAATCCAGGACCAGATGGCTTCCCAGGTGAATTCTAACAAACATTTAAGGAACTGTTAATACCTATTCTCAAGCTACCCCAAAAGACAGAAGAGGAAGGAAAGCTTCCAAATTCATTCTATGAGGCCAGCATTATCCTGATACTTATACCAGATAAAGACACTACAACCAACCCCCCATTTAACTCTATGCCAATATCTCTGATGAACATAGATGCAAAAATCCTCAACAAAATATTAGCAAACTGAATCCAACAATACATTTAAAAAAATCACTCACCATGATCAAGTGGGATTTATTCCAGGGGTGCAAGTATCATTCAATATTCACAAATCAATCAACATGATACCTCATATTAACAAGAGAAAGAATAAAAACCATATGATCATCTCAATAGATGCAGAAAAAGCATTTGGCAAAATATAACATTCATTCATGATAAAAATCTTCAACAAAGTAGGTAGAGACCATACATGAAAAACCCACAACTAACACCATTATATGGTGTTAAAACTGGGAGCTTTTCCTGTAAGATAGGGAATTAGACACGGATGTCCACTCTCACCACTTTTATTCAACATAGCACTGGAAACCCTAGTCACAGCAATCAGACAAGGAAAAGATGTATAATCCCAATTGGTAAAGAAGAATTTTGTAAAACTTTCACTATTTGTAGGTGACATGATGCTATATATGGAAAACCCTAGACTCCACCAAAAAACTACTAGAACTGATATATGAATTCAGTGAAGTCACAGGCTGCAAAGTTAATATACAGAGTTGTATTTCTATAATGAATAATGAAATAGCAGAAAGAGAAATTAAGGAAACAGTCCCATTTACAATTGCACCAAAAATAGTAAAATGCCCAGGAATAAATTTAACTGTGGAGGGGAAAGACCTGAACTCTTAAAACTATAAAACACTGATGAGGGGCGCCTGGGTGGCTCAGTGGGTTAGGCCGCTGCCTTCGGCTCAGGTCATGATCTCAGGGTCCTGGGATTGAGTCCCACATCGGGCTCTCTGCTCGGCAGGGAGCCTGCTTCCCTCTCTCTCTCTCTCTCTGCACCAGCCTCTCTACCTACCTGTGATCTCTCTCTGTCAAATAAATAAGTAAAATCTTTAAAAAAAAAAAAAAAAACAAAAAAAAAACACTGATGAAAGAAGGGATGCCTGGGTGGCTCAGTGGGTTAAGCATCTGCCTTTGGCTTGGGTCATGATTCCAGGATCCTGGGATTGAGCCCCGCATCGGTCTCACTGCTCATCCAGGAGCCTGCTTCTCCCTCAGCCTAACACTCCCACTGCTTGAGCTCTCTCTCCCTCTCACCCTGAAAAATAAATAAAGTCTTCACTACACTGATGAGTGAAATTGAAGATGACAAACAAATGGAAGGATATTCCATGCTTATGGACTGGAAGAACCAATATTGTTAAAATGTTCATATTTCCTAAAGTAATATACAGATTTAGTGTAATCCCTGTGAGAATACCAACAGTATTTTTTTAAAAGATTATTTATTTATTTGAGAGAGAGAGAATGAGAAAGAGAGCGAGCGTGAGAGGGGAGAAGTCAGAGAGAGAGACGACTGGATGAAAGAGACATGGCATTTGCGACAACATGGATGGAACTAGAGCGTATCATGCTTAGCGAAATAAGTCAAGCAGAGAAAGACAACTATCATATGATCTCCCTGATATGAGGAAGTGGTGATGCAACATGGGGGCTTAAGTGGGTAGGAGAAGAATAAATGAAACAAGATGGGATTGGGAGGGAGACAAACCATAAGTGACTCTTAATCTCACAAAACAAACTTAGGGTTGCTGGGGGGAGGGGGTTTGGGAGAAGGGGCTGGGATTATGGACATTGGGGAGGGTATGTGCTTTGGTGAGTGCTGTGAAGTGTGTAAACCTGGTGATTCACAGACCTGTACCCCTGGGGATAAAAATATATGTTTATAAAAAAAAAAAGAAAGAGACATGGCATACATATATACATAGATATGCACAAGGGAATATTAATCAGTCATAAAAAGAAGAATGAAATCTTGCCATCTGTGAAAACAGGGAAGGACCTAGAGGGTATTAGGCTAAGTGAGATAATTCAGGCAAAGAAGGACAAATACCATGATTTCACTCATATGTGGAATTTAAGAAAGAAAACAAATGAACAAAGGAGAGACAAAAAACCAAACAAAGAACAAACTCACAATTGTCAGAGGAAGGAGAGAGGGGGAAACAGGTGAAGGGGACTGACAGTACACTTGTCATGATGAGCACTGAGTAATGTATAGAATTGTTGAATCAGATTGTACACCTGAACTAATAGAACGCTGTGTTAATTATACTTGAATAAAAAATGAGAAAAATAATAATATCTATGGCATAGGGTTTTTGTGAAGATTAAATGAATTCATTCACGCAAGTTGTTTAGAACATTTTATGGCATGTATAAAGTACTAAATTGATTCTACTTACTGTCAGTTAAGAGATTAGATTGTAGATTGGTAAACTGACTTCTTTCTGTCTTTAAGATTTTATTTATTTATTTGACACAGAGAGAGAGAGAGAGAGAGAGATCACAAGTAGGCAGAGAGGCAGGCAGAGAGAGGAGGGGTAAGCAGGCTCCCTGCTGAGCAGAGAGCACATGTGGAGCTCAATCCCAGGACCCTGGGTTCATGACCTGAGCCGAAGGCAGAGGCTTAACCCACTGAGCCACCCAGGCGCCCCTGGTAAAGTGACTTCTGTCAGTCCCTTTATAGGAGAGACTAGTAAATTCCCAATTCCAGCTGCTTAATCCCAACACGTATCACCACCTGAAAGCCTCCTTCCTGGTCACCTTAACCTTCTTGGCTGCAAGACGACTGCTCCACAGAGAGGCCAGAACCCAGACTTACATGCAGCTGGGGGATGAGGAGGTGCAGGACAGAGAGGCCATACTGGTAAACCACAAACTCCCTGGCAGAAAGATCTGTGGGTTGCACAATGATAAGCTCTTCCTTCTGCATTATCTGAGGTTTTGGGACATCCTGCAAAGAGCTTTTGGGGGCTATAGAAATCAAGAGAAAACAGCAATGATTTTACTGACTTTTCTGTCCAGTAACGATTCTTAATAAAAGCAACAAGAACAACAACACTATTCAACTTAGAAAAGGTATAATTGCTTCGATCATCCATTCATCCACACACCCATCCAAACAACCATCCATCTACCCACCCACCCATCCATCTGTCCACCCATTCATCCACCCACCCATCCATGCTATCTACATGCACGGTGCCTCAGATCCTCCCATCCATTTTCATGAAAAAGCAAATCAGTAAATAGGAACAAAAGTGCCTGAACCAAAACCAAAACAAAACAAAACAAAACACCAAGGATCTGGAAAAGATGGCAACAATTTTCTTCTACTATTTCATAGGGTTGTTTGGAGCACTAAATGTAATGTCCTCCGAACTGTGTCTGGCCCAGGGGAAGCACTCAGTAAACATTAGCCGGATTAACATCACAATCTTCCTTCCTCACAGAATTCTCTCTAATGGGCCTTAGGTCTTTAAACATACTGTGTTGTCTTTTTATTCTTGAGAAGACAATGAGAAAAACTTGGGTAGCATGGTGTAGGAAACAATGCTGAACTTGCAGCCAGAGACCTGGCTTCTGATCCAGGTCCTGGGACACCCCAGGAAAGACCCTAAACTTCTTTGAACATCAGCTCTCTCACCTAGAAAAAGTAATTGAGGGGCGCCTGGGTGGCTCAGTGGGTTGGGCCTCTGCCTTCAGCTCGGGTCGTGATCTCCAGGTCTTGGGATCGAGCCCTGCATTGGGCTCTCTGCTCTGCGGGGAACCTACTTCTCCCTCTCTCTCTGCTTACCTCTCTGCCTACTTGTGATCTCTCTCTCTCTGTCAAATAAACAAATAAAATCTTAAAAACAAAATAGGAAGTGAATAATCTTTTGCAATCTTACAGAATTAAAGTTTGGGTGACCAGGCATAAACATGGCAGTGTATATAAAATTGCTTTCTTTTTTTGTTTTAAAGATTTTTATTTATTTATTTGAGAGAGAGACCGTGCGCACAAGCAGGGGGAGGGACAGAGGGAGAGGGAGAAACAGACTCCCTGTGGAGCAGGGAGCCTGATGTGGGGCTTGATCCCAGGACCACCGGATCATGACATGAGCCAAAGGCAGATGCTTAACCGACTAACCCACCCAGGTACCCCAAAATTACTTTCAACATTATAAAGTCAATACCAGGGGCGCCTGGGTGGCTCAGTGGGTTAAGCCGCTGCCTTCGGCTCAGGTCATGATCTCAGGGTCCTGGGATCGAGTTCTGCATCGGGCTCTCTGCTCAGCAGGGAGCCTGCTTCCCTCTCTCTCTCTCTCTCTCTGCCTGCCTCTCTGCCTACTTGTGATCTCTCTCTGTCAAATAAATAAATAAAAATCTTTAAAAAAAGATAAATAAAGTCAATACCATTGTAAGACAATAGAGGTTGAAGTGGTGGTGAGAACCCACTTTCTGCCCACCCTCTTCTTAGTTTCCCCCAAAGGGACGCCCAATTAATACTACAATTGGTTAAGTTCTGGGGTCAGCAAAACTTTGTCTGTAAAGGGTCAGAAAGTAAATATTTGAGGCTTTGCCTGCTGAGAGGCAAAACTGGGGTTCAAATTCAGTTGTCCCACCTTCATGGTGGAAGTGTAGTCTCACTTCCCCTCAGGGCCTTCTCTTGCTTCTCTGACACACAGTGATCTGTCCTCCTGGGAACTCACCACAAGAGCCTGCATCCCCCTTTAGGCACTGCCCTTATGGTGCTGGGTCATTTTTCATATGGGTGAGCAGGTTAAGGGCACAGACTCTGGGACTGGATTCCAGCTGAACTCCTTGCTAGCAGCATGATTTCTGACTACTTCTTTGACCTAGTCAGATGCTTCAGTTTCTCTATGAGTAAAAGTACCTACTTTACTGTGTTGTTATAAAGATTGAACAGCTGATGTGTCCAATGTCTGAGAATAGCACACAGCAGAGTGCAAAGCACTCTGCAAGAATGTCACTCCTCTTTTGAATCCCCTCACCCAACCAATAACTTACAAATGGAAAACTCTGCTTAGCTTGTGGGCCACATAGAAACAGCTCACTGGAGGTGGCCCGTAGGCCACAGTTGGCTGACCTGTGGTCAAATTCAAGGACAATTATGGAATTGTACTGCTAGCGGCCTGCACTGTGGTCAACTGCAAGGCACATTGTTTCCTTTTCATTCTCTTCCACTTGGCAGGTAAGTGGGTTGAAATAGATGTGAATCTTCAGGGCAAGGCCAGCCAGATCCTTGCTTGAGTTCCACTGTCAAGGGGTGGTATTGGGAAAGTGATCTGGAGTCCCTTTTTGGGGTGCGGGCTTCCTATTCGTTATCTCCTCAGCCTATCTCCTTTTGTCTCACCCTCTTCTATTAAGTCCTTGTAACATGTGGCCGGCCAGTAGGGATTAAAATCCTGAGATTTAGATTCAGTATTCAGTGGGAAGATGGAGGTCTTTAGGACTTCCCCTTTGAAATTGGCCAAGTTATTTTTGCAGTGAGACTTTGATTCCTATTTCTTATTCCTTAGTGGAAAGGGCCCTTGGGAATCTTAGGTTGGGGGTGGGCAGAAAGGGATGATTGGTAGATCCAGATTCTGACATTCCCAGTGCCCAGCGGTCACACCATCAAATGCCTTCAGTGCGCCATGATAGCTCCAAAAGGGGCTGCAGAGAAAGGAGCTTACCTAGCTGGTGACGCATCTGTCCCTGTAGTTCAGCTTCCTCCTTGCGGGCTTGGGACCAGATGTCTACTTTCTTCAGGGTAGAAAGGAGTGGTGAGGTCCACATGATGTCAGCTTTATCTGCATCTGAACAGAGAAGAACAGTTGTTGGAGTAAGGGCCCAGGGCTGTGGCTAAAGTAAGAAGAGCCAGAGGTAGTATCAGATGTGACAGATGGCTGGAAAGACAGCCCCAAGGTCCTCTGATGTGTATCCACACCCTGTATCATCCCGTCTCCTTGAGAGTGGGTTGCATCTAGGAACTAATTTCTAATGAGCAGCATATGGTACAGGTGATGAGATCAGGATACAACAAGACGGTTGCTTCCATTTTCCTTCGTCCCTTCTCGCTTGCTCTGAAGGAAGCCGGCTGCCATGCTGTGAGCTCCTCCTTGAAGTCCACGGTCAGCAAGAACGGAGGTCTCTGGCCAACAACCATAGGACGGGACATTGATTCCCCAGGCAAACCTTAAAGTGACAGCAGCCTTAGCCCAACATCTCGGTGGAGCCTGTAGGAGACTCTGAGCCACAGGCACCCTGCTCCCCCAAGCGGCACCACATTCCTGACTTGCACAAACTGAGATAATCAGTTTGTAGTGTTAAGCCATCGAATTTTCAGATAGTTTGTTACATAGCAACAGAAAATGAGTACGATGAGTTTCTCTATGTTCTCTATGTTTTACCTGAAGAACCTTCCATGGCCACACAGTTAGAGAGCTGGGAGCCCTGACCATCGTCTTAGAACTTATCAAACATGATCAGCATTGGCGGCAGCAGAGAATGCCGTGCTGGTGACCAGCCTTACCTGTTGCAGGCCCCTGGTCCCCCAGGCCTGGGCCACGGCCTTGAGCTCCCTGTAGCACCTCAGTGACGCTCTTTAGGAAGGGGATCAGGAGCGGGCAAGCAGCAGCCGGGTCCCTGAGAGAAGGGGTGATCTTTCCATAGAATCTGTCTCCAGGGTAATTCTCCAAACATGCAGGGGAGCCTGACGCAATGATCTAGGACAAAATAGGACTCGGTTCCACATGTGGCTCCCACCTCTTTCACGGGGCTGCTTTGGGAACTACCCTCCGAAGCCCCCACTGAACTGGACATGCAGATCTCCATGGCCACGTCCAAGGCCGTACCTGGGTGTGGAAGAGGTGGAGGCGGCTCAGCTCCCGCTGGTACTGCAGGAGGCCTAGGGCCCTATCCAGAAAGTTCTGTCTGTGCCTTACCACCTCCCGACACTCCTCAGAGAGACGCTCAGCCACCTAGAGCACAGGAAGTGAAAGGCCCACATGAAAAGGGAGCTTCCGTCTCTCCTCCCACTCCCCTCCCAACCTATCTGCTGCCCCTTGGGCCCATTCATTCCTGACTGTCACGCTGCCCTGAAGAACCACACTGACAACCCGGGAGCATGTGCTCCTCCCGCGTGGGTCTGCTTATCAGCCTCCACGCCTCACCTTCCAGGGACGGTTCCAGACGTGCGGGCTCGGACTACTATGCTGCTGCAGCCACGTCTCCTGCTCCTGGCCCCGCAGCCGGCCGCCCGCCTGCCTAAGCTTCTCTGCTGTCTGTGCTAAAGTTCGCAGAACTTTCTGCACGCCTAGCATCATCTGTGCCTCCTGCTCCCACTCCTCTCTGTCTGCTGCAAGGGGCAGAGAAAGGGGCCACGTGAGAGCAGCCACCCTAGGGGAGAGGGAGAAGAAGAAAAGACAGGGTTTATGGGACTCCATGGGGACGGAGCCCGGTGGGGCAGGTGAGCCTGCTGGTGAGCGTTCAGAGGGACGGACGGACTCCCCACCAGGCAGCTGTGGGAGGCATCCCTACTCCCGGGAGATTTCTGCTCTTGGGATCTGGGCCCCACCTTGAGAGAGCAGGCTCCGCTCGGGCCCACGCTGGGTGCTCAGGGCCCTGGCTCGCCTCTCAGTCTCCTGCAGGCGCCTGGCCTCCAGCACTGCCCGGGCCTCCTCAGCAGCCCCCAGCTGCACAGGACGGGAAACACAAAGCAAGGCAGGAGCCGTGGGCTAGGCCGTCTCAGGGCTATCCTTCCGCCTCCACCCTTAGACTCTCCGGGATGGCCAGAGTCTAGGGCCTGGAGCCAGGTGTCTGCCCTGAGACAGGTCCCACTTCTGCAGTCAGCGGGGGAGACAAAGGGTCCGCACTTACAGGAGATGCCTGTGCAGCCTGGAGGGGGGGTGGGGTGGGGGGGCTGTGAGGTGGGGCCTCTGGGCCTCACCTGCCTCCGGGCGTCTTTGCCAGAAACGGAGAGCAGCTCGACACTCAGCTGCCCCAGGCGTTCGGCTAGATGCAGCTCTTCCTGCTCCTGGCACCGCCAGTACTGCTCCCGGGCTATCAGCTCCTTCTCCAAGGTGTCCAGCTGCAACGTCCGACCGGTTTGCGGCTCCTATGCTTCTCCTCACAACCTGGGGACTCATCAAAGGTCCCCAGGGCCTCTCCTTTAGACAGGGGCCTCCCTCACTCTCCGGCGTCCAGGACTATGCTGGTGAGGCTGTTGGCTTGATCGTAATAACTGTGCCCCCGCCTCCAGACCGCAGCCCCCTTCTCCCTCCCTCTAAAGCCCGGCCTCTGTGGAGCCACCTGGCCCCCTGCCCCCACCTTCCTCTTGGGAGGCCGGGGCAGGGGGGCGTGCGGCAGCGGGAAGCTGTTCTCGTCCCCTCATCTCACCCCTTCAGACGCCTCTGTGAAACTGTGAGTCAGGGCAAGAATTAAAGTGTCTTGGCTGCTAACGAGAATCTCTTACAACACATCCATCTTTGTTCCTGAAATGAACCAGGCCGAGAATGTATGGGAGGACCCGAAGTCATTTCCATTTCCATGGAGACCTGCCAAGGGCTGAATTATTGCAATAACCTCCTGACAGGCCTTCCTTCTCCAGGCTGGCCCTGCTCCCATCCATCCTCTGCAAGGCTGCCAGAGAGAACTTTCTAGAATGCTGATGACATATCCACATGCGCACACACAAAAATGTCTGGAAGGAGATGTGCCAACCTGTTAATAGTGGCTGCACTGGTGGGAGACTGGGGGCGAGGTGAGTGGTGTCTGCATGGGGGAGCTGCTGGCGGCAGATGGGGGAGAGCGATGGGGAGGAGGGACCTTGTGCTTCTTCATTTACATACGTTAAGACATGTAGGATTATAAGTAATTTATTTTCTTTTTGTATTGTGCCAAGTTTTCCAAATTTAAGAGTCTTAAAAATATTCGTATCTGATCATATCACATGTCTACTTAGAATCCTTCAGTGGCTCCCCATGGCTTTCACGGTAAGCCACATTTCCAGGCCTCAGCCAGGCACCCGAAGCTGTTCGTGATTGGTTTCCTGCCTTCCTTGCTGGCCACCCTTCACCCTCCCAGGACAGCCGTGGTCTCACGCTCCCCACCTTTGGCCTTGCTGACCCCTCGAGGCATCTTCTGGACTCAGCCCAGGTGTTAACTCTTTAGGGAAGCCTTCCTTGAGCTTTCCTGCATGTGATTTGGACGTCCCTCCCCTGTGCTCCCTTAACGCCCTTATAAACCATGATCCTGATTGGAATCCTTGGCTGACAGGAGCCCCGTCTAGTTCTTCTGCATCTCAACACCTAACACAGTGCCTGGAACCTAGAGGGTACTCAGTGTGCAGCTGCTGGATGAATTGGGAAAAGGAACAGTATGAATGGCTTCTACGAACCAGACCAGGGTCTCTCACTCCCCGAGGCAGGGCCTCCAGCCCTTGGACGATGGGCACCACCAGTCCGGTAGAGGGGTCTGTCTGAGCACCAATGACAGGACCAGGTTCCCCGGTGAAGGGGTCTATGGCCTGAGCCCCAATCGAGATTGGGATAAGACCTGTGGGAAAGCAAGAGAGAAAGGAAGGGGTGGTCATGGAAAGACGCAAACATGGTGGAAGGGAGATGAAGGACCCCTGAGAACCCCTTTTGCCCTTCGAGGGGTTCTGAGCTGGATTGGAGGGATTCTCGGAGGCCATTGACCCTGAAGGTGAAGTTCTGAAGTGCTGGTTTTTGAAAAGACCCACTTTTCTCAATGGGGGATAAATGACCTGTGGTCCTCCGATTCTGGAATCTCAGCAGCCCTAGCGGAGGTGTCAGAAGGACCCCATCTTATGACTCAAGAGTAAATGGACTGGGGGTACCCTTCCTGGAAAGTACTTTCCAGGGCTTTCTCACCCAGGGCTAAGTCACAACCCTAATCCCCCTGGGACTTTCACAGGTCCCCAGTTCCCTCCTACCTTTGCCATCAGCATCTTCCATTGAACCTGCCAGGGGTGTGGCATCACCTGAATTCCCATCAGTCTCCATGCCCAGGATGGGCACCATGAGCCCTGAGCCCTCAGGGTCTGGGATCTCCATCCCGTATAGGACCGGGACCCACAGCTCTGTCCCAGGATAGCACATCATCCCTAATACAAGGGGGAGTTAGCAGAGAGAAGGGTGGTTGAAGGCTAAGTGCCAGGCTCAAAGGGCTAATCCCTGACCCGAGAGGCTTCCCTGCAAAGACTGCATTTGTTTCCTCTGGGGCCTCGCTTGGCCTTTTGAATTCAGGAGGAAGGTACTGAGTGGCCTTGGGGTCTCTGGGAGGCTGAGAACAATTTCTAGGCCACACTAAAAAGGTAAAAAGAAAAGTATCAAATATTCTTGGGCACCCACCATGTACCAAAAGTCTGAGCTTGGGAACTTCTTACAAATTACATTTTATTTGGCCCTACAATGGAACCTAAAGTATATACTGTTTTTATCCTCATTTTAAAGATGTTAAAACAGAGTGAAGTCTAGTAACTTGCCCAACGTCTAAGAGTCATTAAATAGTGGGACAGGGATTCAAACTCGAATCAGTTCTGACCCCAAACCCTGGTTCTTTTTTGTCACATTATGGGCAGAAGCTTCTAGAGAGAATGACCGAGGTAAGCTCCAGGAAGGTGCCCCTCCTACTTCCTCTCCTCACCCATCCTTGTATTAGTGGAGGTGTAAAATGGGTTTCATAACATGTTACGCTGTTGGGGACGCTCTGAAATAACAGGAGAACATATATTTCACGATCGTGACGTGTAAGACCCTGCAGGATTGGCAAGAGAACAGAGTTCAAGCCCAGCATTCGCGGGATCGGGCATGAAGCCACCACACTCCTCTCTTCCCTCTGTTCCGTGTGCGTGTGTGTGTGACCCGTGGGGCTGCAGTCCTGTCCCCGAGCTTATGAGCTGAGGGTACAGAGGCACCGGGTCATTCAGGGCTTGGGATGCCAGGGGCCCAAGAGCCCAGGTCTCAGTCAGTAGGTACCTATCCTCCCACCACTGGCCATGATGGCCTCTGCTGTCCCCAGCTGCCGCTCCAGTCTCCGAGCCTGCTGCAGGGCATGGTGCAGACTCAAGCCCAGTGCCTGTCTCGTGTCCTTGATGGTAGTTTCCAGAAGCCTCTGTGTCCTTGACCCCGGCCTCTCCCGGTAGCTCTGGAGCATGGCAACCACTCGTCTCTGGGCCATCAACACGTTGGCGTCCAGCAGGGCCTGTGATCCTCCCATGTGGGGCACTGTCTGGCCCTCCCGCCGAGAAGCTCCCTGCAGCCGGACCGTCTTCCTGCTCAGAGGCTCCTCGAAGCAGTCACCAGGCAGCATAAGGCTCCCCGAGGCGTCTCGCAGCCCCCCCAGGGCAAACACCTGACCTGGCAGCGGAACCCAAGAGGGTGAGGTAGGAAGGGGCTGAACAGAGATGCAGGGAGATGACGCATAAAGGAGGACCAGGGCCTGCAGACCGGGTGAGCACAGGGGTGGGGGACTGGAAGTGAGGGGAAGGGGACAGGGAAGCCAGGACCGAGGATGAAGGTGGTATAATAGCAGAGTGGGGATAAAGGGTGGAAAGGTGGCTTTGGGGTGATTTGCAGCCTGGACCAGAATATGGGGCATGTAAGGGACTGGGGGACTGGAAAAGCCAAGCTGGGCAGAGAGGAGGGCGGGGAAGCCCAGCACTGTGGACGGCGGATACCTGTGTTTTCATCCAACCCGACTCCCAGGATTGGCGAGATGCTTCCCGTGACTGGGTCCTCCATGGGGCCCCCCAACTCGAGGGGGGCCAAGGTCTTGGTGAGAGGATTGCAGTATGTGCCCCCAAGAGTGAGCCACTGCCTGGTTTGAGGATGAAGAGTCACAGCCAGCACAGGCACCTCGATGCCGGTTGTGGGGTCGGTCATGAGCGCCCCCAGCTGTGACGTCCGTCTGGGCTGCAGGATGGGCAGGTGGGTGGCGGGAGGGGAGCCTGTGGCTGGGCAGGTTGGGTAGGGCACATAGGGGAGGATGGCGGCTTCTGACGTTCGGATGCCACCTGGACGGGCAGAGACAAGGAGACAGGGAGACAGGGAGTGTTAGCACTGTTGGTCCATCAGTCTCCCACCTGGCCCCGCAGAGCCTTCTTGTACCCAGTGGCTCTCCCCGGCCTCACCCTCTGCAGCAAGAATGTTAAAGTGAGGAGGGGGAGAAGGTGTTTGCTTCTCTGCTCATCATCATACCCCACAGTGCAAGGACAGAGCCCTGCTCCCTGCCTTGGGCTCCCGGGGAGATCCTCCCAGAGGATCCCAGCAGACCCTGGCAGGGCGGGAGCTCCTTTGTGGTCAGGGTCTCACCGGAACTGAAGTCAGTGGTGGGCACCAGGGTAGCTCCCTGCAGATCGTACCCCAGATTTCCAGCTTCAGGCAGCACCTTCCCAGTGTTGGGGTGGATGAAGTAGCCAGGGGGTACGGATCCTGCATGGCCACTGGCTGGAAGCATTGCACAGTTGGGGCCAGGGACCATCAGCTTGGTAACGGGATTCACGCTGATGTCCGGGATGCCCCCATGAGGGTCTGCTGAGGCTGCTGGAAAGCAAATTATGGCTCAGCTCTGCATGTGAGGTGGACGGGCCAGGCTAGGGGCTCCCTGGGCTGGTGCCTGGAAGGAGCTGGAAGAACCCCAGCCCAACCCCAGTAGCAAGTGCTCCCTGAGGGCAGAGCATCTTGTCTTTTGCTGAGCACAGGGCTTGACCCCCCCTGCAAGACACAACACTGTGATATCATCACAGTCCAGGCTGGCAGGGGCTGGAAAGACTTTGGGAAAAAATGGTGACAGCCTATCAGTCACCTGATGGGGCTGGGGACTCCGTGTACTCAGAATTCCCACAGAGAACCCAAGAGGATCCTTCTCCCACTCTTCATTTCCAGGCAAGTCCAGCATTCTCCAAATAGGCCTTTTGCACTCATCCGTTGGGCTTTTGCTCTCAGAAAATGTTCCCTTAGGTATAAAGCCATGCTTTGGGGCAGTTTGGCTCGGTTCCTCCCCTGTTCTTTCCAGTTCGCAGGCTCCCTCTTCAGCAACACAGCTGTTGGCCCACACACTGCCCAGGAAGGCCCTCCCAGCTTTGGGGGTTTCCACTTTGCTCTGTCCTTCTCCTCTCCTGCAAGGTGTCCTGGGGGTGGGGCAAGTTTCTGCGGGCCCTGTGTACCTGAACTCTGCCGGGCCAGGTTTGGGGGGGCGGCAAGGGGGAGCAGAACCCACCTGGCCGCAGCAGTTCCGCCCCGGTGCCGGAACCCAGGACGCCCCAGGCCTTCAGGCGGTGGCCCTCCTGCAGCACAGCCTGGGACAGGCGGCTCAGAGCAGCATCCAGGGGGGGCACTTCCCTGCGGGGAGCCGGGGGGACAAGAGAGAGGCCGGATCAGGGGCCACGCTGTGAGGCATGGGGAAAGGACCCTCTGCTGTGGCCCGTTCTGGACCTGGGGAAGCCACACTCGCTCCTACCCTAGGCCACATGTCAGCAAGCCTGACTCAGAGGCACCAGCTACACACCCTTCTGGCTTCGGCCGGGTCCGGGAGGACTTCGCGGGCCCGGAGCCCACCTGGGCCTTCAGCAGCCGCCGGGCCGCCATCAGCTCGGAGCAGAAAGACGCCCACTGCTCCTGGCGGGCCCCGAGGTCTTGGCGGAGGAGCCTCAGCTGGTGACCGAGGCTGGCCGCGTATTGGCCCGCCAGACGCCCCCTGCGCCCGGCCTCCTCCTCCGCGGCGCTGGCAGCGGCCTCAGCAGCCTGGAGTCAGAGACAGCGCTGCCTGCCCGCCCGCCCGCGGGGCTGCAGACGCCCGACGGCCCGCAGCAGCCCAAGGGCCACGCACCATGCGAGCCCCGGCAGGGAGCTCCAGAACATTCTGCGGCAGGCCTAGCAGCAGCGGCAAGGGGATGAGAAATCCCCGGGGGTGGGCGGAGGGGCTAGGAGCCCTGGGGCCTGGGAGATGGGACCGTGGGAGAGGGGCCACGGGGGGCGGGGTGGGGGTGCCGGGCTCAGGGGCCCCTCCGAGCCCCATTTAGGCACAGGGACCAGGTGGAAAGGTGTGAACTCAGGCCGACCTGTTGCAGCTCCTTCGGGGGACTCCCCAGACGCTGGCCCGCAGAAGCCGGGGTGCGACGCTCAGCCCCCCACAGCTGCCGCAGAGAACGGGCTTCACTCATGAGTCTGAGGCAGAGGAGTTTGAGCTGCGGGAGAGCGCGGCGCGCACCTGTGACCGCGCGCCGCGCACCTGCGACCGCGCGCCGCGGCCTCGCGGCCCCACTCGTTGCTTTGATCACAGCGCCCTCTGCTGCCCGTCAGTGGAGGGACGCCCCAGCGCCACAGCCCCCTGACCCAGCTTCCCTACTTGGACTTCTAGTGTGTGCGTGGTTTTTACCCCCCTCCCAAGGCCTGTCACCTACTGGCCTGAATTTATACATTCCAGTGTGGCTACTGAGGACCAGGAACGGGGATCTGAAGACTCCAGAGGGGGGGGTCTTAATAGATTTCCTATCACTGATCTGAGGTCCAAAGTTCTGAAAATTAGCCCTAAATTTAATCTGAAATCTTCTATCCCCACTCCCATATACTTTCCTTTTCCCTGGTTCTGATTTGTAGATGAAGGATTTCTTCAGGTTCTCTATCCTGTAACCAGCTGCGTTTTGCGATGAACCCACTTCCAACCCCGTTCACTTCTCCAGCTTCTCCACTTACCTCTTCCTTGGTCTGGCTGAGTTTTGTTGTCACAGACAGAGACTGTCTGAGCAGGATTGCAAAGAAGCATTCTGGGTCAAACCACTCCAGGTCTACCTGCTCCTCGGCCTCCCAGCACCCACCTGTCAGCGGACAGGAAGCAGGATTAGCCTCCCGAAATGCAAAGATAAGCTTCCCTGCTGATCTTCCCTGAACCTTCTTCCTGTGGATCCTCAATGGTCAAGACACAGTCTTGCTTGTAACAGCCCTGATGAGGACCTCATTAGAAACACAGAATTCTAGATTCTACCTCTGACCCATTGCAGAAGGTCCCCATGTAATTCACCATCACATTTAAGTTGGGGTGCTCTTATCTGAGGAGTGTACTTTGAGGAACAAGGGTAGAAGGTCACTTGGTGTGACACAGGAGTGCCTTCTGGGAGCTGCTCCTCTAGCTAGTGCTGGACATCTCCTGACTCGGGTACTTTGTACATGGTTATATTACTTTTCTTTTGGAAAGTTTTTGGGTTTTTTTTTAAGATTTTACTTATTTATTTGAAAGAGAGCATGAACAGAGGGAGAGGCAGATGGAGAGGGAGAGGCAGACTTCCCCACTGAGTAGGGAGCCCGATTCGGGGCTTGATCCTAAGACCCTGGGATCATGACCTGAGCCAAAGGCAGATGCTTAGCTGACTGAACCACCCAGGTGCCCCTTGAAAAGTTTTTATTTAGATGTCTCTATCCCCCTCAGCATGTACTTCTAGAACCAGGCAGTGTCTGGCATACCGTGGCCATCCAATAAATATTTACTGAACAAATGAATAAATGAAATGCGGAAGAACAGAACCATGAGTAATCTGGGAACATGAGAAAGGGAAGCGGGGGGTGGCCAGTTGGATTTGGGGACCCCTCTGGGATTCTAACCTGAGTCTGTCACTCACCGTGATCTCCCTCAATCCTGGGGGTATCAGAATCTTGGTGTGCTCGACCTCTCCTCACTGACGTCATCCCAGGCCTTGGGGAGGTGTAGGCATCCAGGTTGTATCCTTGCTGATGCTTCCGGAAGGTGGGGTTGGGAGTGGCCTTCCGGGCCCAGCTCAGGCTGTGACACTGAATCTACATGGTACATAATGTGGCGATGTGAGGGACAGGGGGAAGCATCTTCTTTGAAGACCAGCCGGAGGAAGAGCCCTGCTCAGCTGAAGAGAGGGAGAACCTCGTCTTCTTGTTTGGACCATTCCCACTGCCTATCTCCTTGTGCCCCCACCCTCCATCCATCCTTTCTTCTACCCTATTGCTAGAGTAAAAATAAAATTCTTACCAGGGTTTCTCTCTCTTGCTTGAAAGTTTTTTGTTTTGTTTTGTTCAAAGGTTTTATTTATTTGTTTTTTAAGATTTTGTTTATTTAATTGGCAGAGAGACAGTGACAGAGGGAACACAAGCAGGGGGAGTGGGAGAGGGAGAATTAGGCTCCTTGCTGAGCAGGGAGTTCCTTGTGGGGCTCGATCCCAGAACTCTGGGATCATGACCTGAGCTGAAGGCAGACGCTTAACGACTGAGCCACCCAGCTGCCCTTGGCTGAAAGGTTTTACTGGATCCCTCACTGCATAGAGGATAAAGCGGGGCCCATGGGATCATAGTGATTTTGTCTCTCAGCTCTGTGTCTGCACCCCCATATTTGGTTCCCTGAGCAGATGAATGCTGTTTCATGCCTCTGTACCCTTACACATAGTATCCCCTATCTCATCCGCACCTTCCTCCCGAGCCCAGTACCTCCCAGCCCCCAACTCGCCAACCCCTTCGTTAGTACAGGGGACACATGCCCCCATGGCTCATATCTCAGACCTCTTTTCGGGATCATCTCCTCACAGAAGTCTGTCCTGACCCACCTGGGGGGCAGTCAGCTCCTTCCTGATGCAGCCAGACACTCTGGACAAGCTTTCGCCAGAGTCCCCTAATGTTGCTGGATGTTTGTTTGTTTCCTTGTCTATATTCTGCCTGCTGAGCTTTCATCACCGGAGGCCCGAGGCTGTACCTTTGTCACTTTCGCATCTTAGCAACTATTGTAATGCCTGCTGCAAATGGGCCGGGACAGCCCATTTACACGGGTTTGGAGAGGCGGTCTTGCGTGGAGGTTATGATGTCCCTTGTCCGGCTTTACTCACCAACAGAAGCAGGCAGAACCCCAGCAGCAGGACCATCTCCCCCAGGACTTCTGGCCAGTCAGACCTCTTCGGGGGCCTGGGGATCTTGGCAATGCCGGTTTGGATGAGATACCTGGGAGTCGTGGAGGCAAAGGGCCCTTCTCCGAAGCACCGGCCCCCGGGCGGCAGGGTGCGGAGGTACTGGGGGGAAAGAAATCTGTTCAGCCTTTCTCTCACGGTCTGCCAGAGACCAGCAAGGGGACAGAGTGGGACCCTGGGCCTGTCGGCACGAACCAAATAGCCCAGACCTTTGTGCACACCTTGGGGGAGCAGAATCTGGGTTTTCCCCAGGGAAACAAATTCACATCGAGTAACAGAGCAGCTGTTTGCCTGTTCTGGGGCGAGGTCGGCACAGCCTCCTCGACGCTGTGCAGGTGGGGTGAGGAGCTAAATCCCGTGTGTGACCCTGACACTGCACCTGGGTCAGTGGAGACATCACAAGCAGGTCACATGGATACAAGCCTGTGCAGATGACCTTGGGGTGTGAGCCTTCAAGGTGAGAGAGGGAGTGGGGCAAAAGCGGGTAATGAAGCAGAGGGCCATGAGCGATGTCCGGACACCGTGAGGTCCTTAGACACACCTGCTATTTTTACCCCCACGGTCTTCCCTTCTCTATACACCACATGTTGGAGGAACCCTGGAAACCCCCAGCAACTGTCTGTTAGGAGTGTGGAGCCCAAAACTTTGATAGGGATGCCCTGAGTGTCTCCCTCCTTGGGGTTCCGTCTGGGATGGTTATGAGGCAGTGTCGTCTAAGGTGAGGGGGACATGATGGGTGGGTGTGTTGAACGAGGCCAACCGTCACGGACAAACCATCTTCCGATGCTTATTGCTGCTCAGACGGAAGACATACACCCCGGGCTGCTGGAACTGTTGCAGGAAGAGGTAGGGCTCTCTATCGTGGAGCTGGGACTCCTCAGGGAGGGCCCGGAAGCGTCCCCAGTCAAATCCCGGCAGTGTGTTATAGAAGTGGCCCCTGGGGACAGAGAAAGGAGGGGTGTGTTGTCTCCTGCGGGTGCCCACAGGCACCAGGGTGTCTTTTGTCCAGCGCCTCGACGGTGGCAGGCCATGTCCTCCGGGCACTCACAGGTCATACTCCGGGTAATGCTCACGGGTGACCAGGAAGGCAAGCGTATCGTTGACTTGGAGGCAGACTGTGGGGTTGCGGATGCCAGGCTCTGGGGGCAACAGATGCCCATGGCGCGTGGAGTTGGGGCTCCCTGACCAAGGGGAGGTCAGATGTCCTTCGCTCGACTTTCCTGGGCAAGCGAGATACAGAACATGAGGAACAGAGACCTTTAGACAGATTCTTGCTGGTGGCGGTGGGAGAGGAGAGACAACAGCTGTCCTCTGGATGCTCACCGGTGTTGTGGCCTGGGGCCCTGGGATCCCCGAAGAGCAGGCCAAGGGCGTGCAGCAGCTCGTGTCCTGGTCTGATCAGGCCCAGGAACCCAAAGTCTGGAACAAGACAGGGATCTCCCTCAACTGGCAGGGGCCTGGGAGAGAGTTTTCCCTGGTGCATGGACACAGCAGAAGCTGTCTGTTTCTGATTTGCACATGGCGGGATTCAACTTTCTAAAAATCGACGGGTCCCTTCATGGGGCTCCGCCCATCACCATCTAGCTTCTGCCTGAAGAGGCCACGCTCATGCCACAGAAAGGTCCAGGCTTTCCCATGTGTGGTCCTGAGTGGTGGGTCCACCTGTGGCTTCCCTCTGTCCCGCTGTCTTACCATCCATCCTGACCACATACAGAGGGACAGGCTTATGCCCTTGGTCTGAGTTGCAGGGATGGCCTATGGCACGTGGTGAGGAAGGCTTGTCCAGAAGGTAGAATTCCTGGGAAAGAAGAGGTCCAGGGTCAGCTCTTTCCCTTAAGACATGGTGAGTAAGTAACACATCTGCCCCGCAGGGAGGTGGAGAGAACATGGGGCTTCCCTTGAGCCCTGTCTGAGTGTCATGGTAAGGATGCAGGGGAGTGGTGGTACCTGTCGTCTAAGAACTTCACAGGGAGGGGTAACCAGGAGTCATAACTCCGGGCGCCATGCTTTGCTCACGTGGGAAGTTTTCCAAGACAATTTCTGCCTCTTTAATGAGCAAATCACTTCTTCAAGGAGTTTTACAGGATGAAATTAAATCAACAGGCAGGCCTTTCCTCTGTCCTAGAGCCTGTGCCTATGATGTGGGTCGGTGAGTTGGGGCCCGGACGCCACACACAGGCATGTCATGCCTTCTCCTTCTCGGGAGGCAGAGGCCCCAGGTGCAGGGGGCCCCAGCCCAGCCAGGGGTTGAAGCTCGGACACTGTACCTGGCTCCCAGTGCCCTCAGGGACGGAGATCTGTGGGACGCCCTCAGAGCAGCTGAGCTGCAGGACGTGTCTCTCTCCCTCGGGGCACAGGGGACCACACGTTCCACTTGAGCCTTGTCCCCAGCACAGACAGAGCCCCAGGCCTGGGTCATAGCCACGGGCATCTCCTGGAGTGGCACACACCTGCACGGAGACTCAAACATCTTAGGGACACCTCTCCAGGGGAGGCTGTCCATGACTCTCTCCAGCTTCAGAGTATAGAGCACAGAGCTCCTTGTTTCCAGCGAGGGCGAGGGGGTAGGTGTCGGGCGGAGGGCCAGGGCTGCACTATGGAGACACCTCCTACCTCCTGGGCACAGTGGTCACTCCACTGATCCTTGGTCAAACACAGCCCCTCCTGGTTCCAGGTGGCCCCATCCTTGCAGCTCCTGTGTTCCCGCTGGACACAGCCCCACGGCTCTCCAACATCTTGGTAGCCTGGGAGGCAGGGGCACTGCCCATCACTGGGCTGGGGGGTGAGGAGGGAAGAAGTTCAGTTGAAGATTCGCTGGTTGATGAGGAACTACAGCTTTTGCTGTGACCCTGCCCGAGATGGGCCAGAAGAGAGAGGTCAAGGGGAGGTCAAGGTTCAACAGGTCTGGAGAGGAGTCCGAAGAGAGGGGAAGGTGACCAGTACATGCTGGTTAGGGTTGAGGCAGTGCTAGCCTTTTAGCCAACAAGACCTGGGAATTTCAGGAAAGGAAGGATTCACATGCCTAATTGTTGGCTTCTAGGGAAAGTTCGAATTGGAAGGGTTTGGGGCAGAGTGTATTTTGGGAGTGGTCATGGTGGAGAAGAGCTGATTGCCTTTTCTTCTGAGTAGCGTTGCTTGATTTAGCAAGTAAAAATGTTAAATTTGAATGTTGGATAAGCAAGAAATGTTTTCAGCATAAGTCTGTCTCATTCAGTATTTGAGACATACTTATGCTAAACAATGATCTGTAACTGATCTGAAGTTCAGGTTTAACTGGGCACCCTGTATTTTATCTGGCAATCTTATCCCTGTGTCACTTGGAAACCCGAGCTAAGCCCGGTCAGGTTACATCTGAGCCGAACTTGACCAAAAACAGTCCTGGAAAGGCAGCCTGTCCTTGGGTCCCACTGCCAGAGGACATACCTGGAACACTCGGCCAGGCCCCAGGCAGACACAAGTGTCCTTGCCCTCCTCCGGCTGGGTGGCCCCGGAACCACAGGGAAAACAGGCATCCTGGCCAGGCCAATGGTTGAAGAATCCTCGAGGGCAGAGGAGGCAGAGGGGGGTGTCATGGGGACCAGCTCTGGTGAGGAAGGTTCCAGGAGGACAGGGAGGAGGCGGTGAGCTAGAGCAGAGCCTACCTGTAGAATGACGGGTGCACAACAGTTAGGACTGAGACTCAGCTTCCAGGAGCTGCCGGTCCCCAGGTGATCCGCCCCCCCAACCCCGAGGCCCTAGTACACGCCAGACTATTCCCTCCCCCAGCTCAGGGGCTTCTGACCCCACCAGCCCAGGTGTTTGTCCCCTGGGCTGTTTGTCTTGCCCACCCCTTCGCTTTATCCCCAACTCCTCTGTGCAAATTCAGCCCCAGATCCTACCCTCTGGGCACCCTGGTAGGTGCAGCTCTTCCGCACAAGGCGTCTGGCTCCCACAGTCCTGAGGAGTGTCTCTGCCCAGGCACACGGCTCTCTGCAAGGTAGAGCAGAAGAGGGCTAGACAGGCCCATGTCCCGGGGATGCCTCTGAAGGGTAGAGCCCTCGCTTCCTGGGCGGGGGCAACAGCAGCAGGGAGAGGGGCCCACATGCAGGTTGGCAGAGGATGGACAAGACCTCTGGGGTCGTCGATGGAAAGGGAAGAGCAAAAGGCAGAGACCCAGTGACAGCAGCCCCCGGAGAGGATGAGATAGGGATGGGAGAGGTACAGAGAGATCTGGGCACAGAGATCTGCACGCAGAGAGAAACGCCAGGAAGGGCAGCCTCTTGTCACTCATACAAGCTCCCGGGAGCACGCGCTGAATACTTCATGAAGGTGACATCTGAGAGACGTATCCTCCGGGTGACCTTGGCCCAGACAACTCGGATAGGGCCCTACACCATTTCCTTCCTAGCGCAGCTGGCGGTGTGTGTGTGTGTGTGTGTGTGTGTGTGTGTGTAGAACTGGGCTCAGTGAGACCATGGGACATTCTAGCTTCTGCCATGTGCCAGGCAAAGCCTATCTCTCTGTCCAAAATCCTGCAGCAGAGACATGGGGGGAATGAGGAGAATGAGACGCAGGCTTCCGTCCTTGGTGCACATTCAGCCAAGTTTCAGAGATGCTCAGGATTTTAGCATCAGGAAAGACTTTAGAGATGATTTCATTCTCTCCTCCCAATTTACAGATGAGAAGACTGAGCACAATAAGACGGAGAGTTTTAACAGAGTCACACAATGGGTCAAACGCTCTTCAAGAACATGCTTCCACGAGCTCTGGAAACCACCCGGCTGCCAGGGAACGCTTGAAATGCCCACGTGCGGCAACGCAGGAGCAGCGGCAGGTGGTGGAGAGCAAGGGCGGAGGCCTGGCCTCGCTGGTGACTATCCTGCGAGATTAGATAATCAGTTAACTTCTCACTCATAAAGAGGTGATAATAAATAATATTGCTTGGCTTTCTTTAAGAGCATATTTGAAAATCGATCCAGCTAACAGGTGAGGAGGTGCCTGCGGAGCCATCAGGTGCCCGCAGAGGCGAGGTCTCACAGGGGAGCTGTGGCTGCCCAAGACACGGAAGTGGGACTCGGGGACTTTCAAGGCCACCTGGCTTACAATCTCCACTTACGACCTGTAAATGAGATCTCTGCCTCCAAGTTTGAATAGTCCTGGGTCAGGAGGGCCTTAAGAAAGTCTCTTTCATGACATTGTAATCAGGCTTTGTTTTGAGAACAGTGAATGTAGCTCTGACTTGATTTGTTGTATCTAATTCCCCGAACGACTGGTGACTGGGTTGCTTCTAAAAAGAGATCCCCCTGTTCAGGACAAGGTGTCCCCTCTATCTGACGGGACTTCACTTGCTCATTCAGTTAGTGGCCCGTTCCACATGGACTCACAGTGTGCTTACGACCGTACCAGCCGGAGCTGCTGGTGCCTGAGGCACTGGAGGCGGATTGCGGCGCTGAGGTCAGGAGGGGAATTGCAGAGCTGCGGAATTAGAGACACCTTGCCGAGACATACTCGAGGGGAAGACATTCAGATCCCTGGGAATCTATATTCTGTGAAGCATAGCTTACATCTGAGCTGGCCAATAAAAACATGACACGATCATAGACGGAACATCAAATTTTCTAGGAGCTGTGTTACAAAACTGAAAAGAAAGAAGAGAAATTAATTACATATTTTATTTAACCTAATGTAGTACCTCAACACCTAGTCGATATAAAAATTAATTACAAGGTATTTCACATTCTTTTTTTACACTGTCTTTGAAATCCATTTTATAATTACGGCAGATCTCAGGGAGGACTGGCCACAGGTCAGGTGCTCAGTGGCCCTACATGGCTGCTGACTGCTGGACGGCACAAGGTGCCGTTGCCTGGAGAAGCCACTTCTCACCTCTGTCACCTGCTTTGTTCTCCTGAGGGGCTCAGGCATCCTGCCTTTGGCTTTCCAGAAGGTGGCACTGTGATCTTGCGGGAAATGGTGCTGGTGGTGGCCGTGGTGTTAAGAGGAAATGGCAGTTGTAAAGGAGAATGTGTGTGTGTGAGTGTGTGTGTCTGTGTGTGTGTGTCTGTGTGTACGCACACGCATGTGTGTACATGCGTACACGTGTGTGTGTGTGTTTGTGCCAGTATCAGCACCTTAATTATTTTGGTGGAGATGAAGATGAACATCTTGGTCATGTTATAATTCTCCAAACATTTTACTATTTCTGCCAATCGCTCAGGGATTTTTAAATTTTAAAGTAATTTAATTCATTTTTTGCATATATATATAAATTGTATGTATTTGATGTGTACAATGTGATGATTCGATACAGGTGGCTTGTGACAAGATTACTATTGTCAAGCTATTTAGCATATCATTTCCTCACATTGTTACTGGTTCTTCGTGTGTGATGAGAGCACCTAAAATCAGCTCTATTAGCCTCTGTTTCCAATATGGAATACGGTGTTCCTGACATAGTCACTAGGCTGTAAGTTAGATCCCTAGGCTTCTTCATCTTATGTTATTGCAACTTTGTACCCCTGTTGCCCAAACCTACCATTCTCCCCCACCTTCCTGCCCTGTCTCCACACTTCTGCTCTCTGCTTCTGAGTTCAACCTTGTTTTTTAGATCCCATGTATAAATGAGATAATAATGGTATTTGTCTTTCTCTGTCTAGCTCCTTTCACTTAGCTAAATGTCCTCCAGATTCACCAGTGTTGTCACAAACATCAGGATTTCCCTTCTCATTCATGACTGAGTAATCTTCCATTATATGCACTTACCACGTCTTCTTTATCCATTCATCCGTTGAGGGACACTTGGGTTGTTCCCACGTCTTGGCTACTATGACCAATGCTACAGCGAACACAGGACTGCGGATGTCCCTTCAACATACTGATTTCATTTCCTTTGGATAAATACCCAGGAGCAGGACCCAGGACTACTCCTATGGTAGTTCTATCCTAAGTTCTTTGAGAAAAAGGCCTTTCTGTTTTCCATAATGCCTGGATCAATTTACATTCCCACCAACCGTGCACAAAGGTTCTCTTTTCTCCACATCCTTGATAACACTTATCTTTTGTCTTTTTGATGATGGCCATTGTAACAGGTGTGAGGGGATCTCTCATTGTGGCTTTGATTTGCATTTCCCTGCTGATGGGTGATGTGGAGCAATCTTTTCACTAATCTGTTTTCTTTTTGGGAAATGACCATTCAGGTTCTTTGCCCATTTTTAAATTAGGTGATTTATTGTCTTGGTATTGAATGTTTGTGCTCCTGAAAGGGAGATTATCATTCAGTATTATAGGTGATCTGGGGTGTGGCCTGGGATTCTGCAATTCTAACCAGCTAAACTAAGTCTGTGGTTATCATGCTTTAGGTAGCCAAGTTTTGTGAGGAGCTCTGATGAGTACAATCCTTGAGGCTCATGACCCATCTTGGGGTTTCTGCGTATCCCTAAAGACCACACTCCCTGATAGTTTGTCTACTTTTGTTGCTTCCAGGTTCTTATACTATGTCCCTGAACTCTGACTTCCCTATTCACTGTCTCTTAAAACTGTCCTCTCCAAGGGCAGTGTCCCCTGGGCTGGTCTAGATCTTCCTAGATTTTACTTCTGATCTTCCCTGATTCTTCATTGCTTCTGACAGGTTAGGGACTTCTTAACTTCCATGATTCTGAACCCCTTTCAGTCTCTCTCTTTTTTTTTTCCTTCTATATTTCTAATTCTACATAAGTTCCCGCTCCCCCCCACCCCGAACATAGTTGATTTTTTTCTTGGTAATTTTTTAAGAATGGTTTTAGACTTACAGAAAAATTGCAAAGACACTACAAAGAATTCTCATACACCTCACACCCGGTTTCCGCTATTATTAACATCCTACATTAAGTTGATGTATTTGTCAGAATTAAGATACCAATGTACCATTATTAACTAAAGTCCATACTTTGCACGTATGTCTTTAGTTTTTACCAGATGCCCTTTTCTGTTCCACATCCCATAGTACATTTTATTGTCACATCTCCTTAAACTCCTTTCTGTTGTGACGGTTTCTCAAACTTTCCCTGCTTTTTGATGATCCTGGCAGTTTTGAGGAGGACGTGTCAGGTCTATCATAGTGTGTCCCTCCACTGGGATGTGTCTGATGTTTTTCTAATAGTTAGACTGGAACCATGGGTTTGGAGGAGGAAGACCACAGAGATAAAGCATTGTGTATGCCACCTCACATCCAGAGTGTGTACTATCTCCATGATGTTTTATTGTTGACCTCAGCCACCAGGCTGAGGTCATGTTTGTCAGGTTTTCTCCATGGAAAAGTTGTTCCTATTTTTCTCCTTTCCCTAGTGTGCTTTTTGGGGGGAAAGAAAGTCCTATGCTCCAACCCCTAATGGTGGAGGATCTACAGAAAGTATATGAGATTCTTCTGCACGAGAGATTTGTTTTTCTTCCCCATTTATTCATTCAATTACTTACTTATCAGAATAGACTCGTGGATATTGAAAGTTTTTTTTTTTTTTTTTTCCTTCAAATGACCCAATGTTAGTCATAGGGAGTTGTTTCAGTTGGCTCCTGAGTTCTTTGACATAACTCATCATTGTGGGTTTTATTCTTAAAAAAGCATTTCCTTACTCGCTGGCATGAGCAGATGCCCTGGGCTCATCTTGTACATCTCCTCCCTGGTCTTAGCATCAGCCATCTCTCCCAGGAGCTCTGGATCCTGTTGGGAAAGAGTGGAATTAGGAACCAACGTCTGGGAGCTCCGCGTGCTCTGGTCTCTTACGTTTCAGCCACTTTCCCTTTCCCTTTCTGTCAGGTCTCCTGTCTCCTGCTCAGTGATCATGGGGATTTCCTAAAAATGAATCATACATTCTAGGCAGTAATAGAGTCCTGTCTCTGCACGGGAACTTCGTGGGAGATCGACAAGGAATAATGTACAGTCGTGGGGTTTACAGTCAAGTGTGGGAGACAGATGTCCACAGAGACGTGAAGCCAATTTCTAAGGGCCTAGTGACCCGTGCAGACTATGGGATCTGGGAAGTCTCTGCGCTCAGAGTGGAAAGAAGCAAGAAGGGTCGACGTTCTCTATGGCCTATTTGCAGACTCTGATCCAATGTACCTTGACTGGGGTCCCAGGAAGTGGTCCTTCTTTGGATGGAGCAGCAATCTCTGATACTGAGCTTCTCTCTTCTCCATCAATGCTTCTCCCCTTGCTTGTTTGGTATACGTGTGTGAGTGTGTGTGTGTGTGTGTGTGTGTGTGTGTGTGTGTGATTTTTGCTTTCTCATTTAATACCAGTTTACAAAGAAGGAAGAATATGTCTGTCAACTGTTACACACTCATTCTGTTTAAAACCCATCCAGATGCCTTAATAGGCTTTGTCAGGAGCAGGAGGGTCCGCATGGCTGCTTCCCGAAGCCCACAGAGAGAACGAGCAGACCCGCTGCTC
This sequence comes from Mustela nigripes, assembly GCF_022355385.1. Lineage (NCBI taxonomy): Eukaryota > Metazoa > Chordata > Mammalia > Carnivora > Mustelidae > Mustela > Mustela nigripes. The sequence goes on from NC_081557.1 coordinate 97,214,732, forward strand.
TGCCCAACTCTCCAGAGTCCTGAGAGTATACGTGGCACAGAGAACTTCAGCAATATTGGTCACATTTTTTTTTTCTTAACAAAAAAACAAATAGTTTGGAATGAGAACCAAACTTGCTTGCTTGTGTGTGTGTAGGGGGCTTGTTTTTGTATTCCTCATTCCTTTTTGTGTGGCTTAAACATTTCATAATCACATTTGAAACCCATTACTGAAGAAAAGGGGAAAGACGTGCACATGGCCTTCGTCTATGTGACCCTGCACCCTGGCTCCTGAAGCAGAGACTGACCCACCAGACACCTGCCACTCCCAGCCCAGAGCCGGGGAAGGAGCATCTGGTTTGGGCCAGATGGGAGTGTGGGAGCCTGTCTGACCAGGTGTTGCTTGGTGTTGATGTGACTCAGCATCTAGGTGGTGCGGCAGATAGAGCATGGCCTCTTCCTCCCATCGCCCTCGTCCGTCTCATGGCTGAGGCCCACCTCGGACTCCCCAAGAGCCTTAGAGCCACGGCATAGAGAAAACCCTTTCCTGCAGCAGCGACCTGCTGCTGGAGCCAATCTAAAAGAGCCAGGGGGGACTTGAAGTCTGGAGAATTATTGCCCCCTCCCCCTGCACCGGACAGCAGCATCTTCGCCTCTGCAAAAATGGACTCACACTTCCTTATCTCCCATCTAAAGCCGTCTGTGAACAAAAACCTGAAAAGAGCAGCTCTAGATCCGGCAGCAGCCAAGAAAAACCAAAGGTCCTGCCAGCAGCCCAGACAGGTGGAAGGCGGTCTAAGCAGGAGGTCAGCTGGGGACGCTGCCCTGGGCCCGGAGTAGGACGTGTGTCTGAGTCTCTGGGGGGAAAGAACGAGAATGATGCCAGCATCTAGAGCAGCCTTCGGGCCTAGGACACTGTTCCTGGTGGGGCTGGAGGCTCCTGGCGGAAGCATTAAAGGTGTCTGCAGATGTCCTCCTCTTGAATTTGCGTGACCCATGAAACGTGGCGGAAGTGAGGTTCTGGGATTTCTGAGCCCTGCAGCTTCAGTGCAGTTTTTTGGGAATATTCTATCTGGGAGCCTCGATCTGCTCTGTAAAGAGTTCCACCACCCTGAGACTGCCATCCAGAGAGGCCACATGGAGGCCCTGTGGTCAACAGTCCCAGCCCAGCCAAGGCTTCCAGCCACACCTACTTCAGCTAAGACCTGAGAGTAGTGAAGTCTCATTATTCTCGAAGACCCACCTATCCGTCAGCTGAATGCCAGAGAGTAACCCCCCCGGACACGCCCAGAACAGAAGAATTGCCCGTGGAGCCTCCACGCACTTCTACACTACAGCGTGGCGAGATGGAATGAAAACGATACCTGTTTTGTGCTTCTCGGCTTTGCGGCGTTTGTTACACAGCCACAGATGACCGACACAGCCAGGGTGCCTGCATCAAGGCCACCTGTCTTCTTATCAACTTCCAAATCCTGCATTACTATAAGAGACGAGAGCTCATCGTTCATTCTCAGAATGGCTGGGCAGAGGGGCTAAAGGCAAAGTTACAGGTACTGAGCCTCTCTGCAAAATGGCGCCCCGGAGGCACTTCGCTTGGGCTAGCCCTATGAGACCTAAGGGACAAGCGCTGAGGTAAATAGGAAGACGGACCTTGAAGGACCTGGTTGTGGGAGCAAAGGGTGCCTAACCTGAGAGGCCGGGTGAGCCTGGGAGGAGGGGAAGCACGAGAGGGCTGGGCTGAGCACTGGGGGAGGACGGACTCGGAGGACTGGCAAAGAAGGGACAGGGTTTTGGTAGGGGGCCGTGGGGCTGAGTGCTCGCCGAGGGGGAGAGCAGGGGCTCAGGGAGTCTGGGAAGCCCTGAGCTGGTGTCTGGCCTGGGGCGTTTAGGCAGCTCTGGGGCCAGCGCCTTCCCCTGGCTCTGCCTGCGGCATTGCTCGGGTCCCAGCAAAGAGCGCTGCTGGGCGCTGGTGATCTCACTCGGACGCTGCTGGTGATCTCACTCGGACGCTGCAGGTGTGCACCCGGTCTGTAAACCACAACAGGGGCCCGTGCTGCCACAATGCACAGGGCCAAGCGTCCAGCAGGGGATAAAGGCTGATTATTTGTTTAGCATCATTAGCAAGAGTCCCAGAACTTGTCCGAAGCAAAGCAGAAACTTTTGTATTAAGGAGATTAAGCCTTAAACTCAGCTGAGCGGGCTCCGCCATTCGGAGTGGCTTTGTTGTGCCTGGTATTGTGTGTGATTACATGCAAATCACTGGGAGGCCTCCCTGGGGTCCCAACCACAGAGGCTTAGCTGCCCTCCCAGGGCAGGAGAGGGGGTGGTCACGTGCTCTGGTGGGAGCACCCAACACTCCGCACAGGGAAGCCTGTTCTCCCTTAAGTTCAGGAAATTAGGGTTTTGTTTCATGTGTCATACAGAGGTTTCTGATGGTTGGATACATGTGTAGGGACAGAAGTGCGACTGGGGAGGTATCACCGTAAATTCAGGGCACCGTCCCGTGAAGTTGGGGGATGTTCTTGTTGTCAGGGTCCCTCTGACCATCACACCTGTGGGCATCCTCTAGCATTCTCTCTTTTGAAACTTAGAGTCATATATATGGTTGCCAAGAAGATGGGGACATATTTTGGTTTTCTTTCTTTCCTTCTTTTCTCTGTCCGTCCCTACCCAGAATCCCTAGTGGCCAATCAGAAGGACTTGGGATTATCCTGGATTTATTGATGCAGAAAATATGTAGTGTTTGCTCTGTGCAAGAGCTACACGGGAGAGGTGTAGAGGGTGGGGTGTGGTGAGTGGTTGGTAAGAACAGAGATGAATAAGATAGCTCTGTTGTTCAGGAGTTTACAGATAAGATGTGTACCCAGATAACTAAAATACCTGAGGGAATTTGGTAAGTGCTGGAAAAAAGGCCCTGAGAGAGTGCTTGACTTCAGTTAGGAAGGAATCAGGGAAGGCTTCCAAGAGCCAAGCCCTTGGAGGTCTGGAGGCCAGGGCGGGTAAGGGGCGAAGGGCCGCACAAGCCAACTCGTGTTGGAAAGCGTGGGGTGCACACTGCCAGCGCGCACGGAGTTACACTGTGTTCCTAGAACTGGCCCAAGCAGCTTCTGCATACTGGGCCCCAGCTCTGTTTGTGCTACAATTCAGCCTAAACAAATTGGAGCCGGCAGTCAAACCCACACACCTGTGCAGGGAGTCAGGACCCTGTGTCAGCATCTTTGGAACAGATGCCCCAGAGATTTGTGTTCTACCTGTTGACGGTTCTGTGGGTGCCCCAGCATTCTCCTCCTTTGACTTTCCCCCTGAGCGGCATCTTCAGTTGCTTCTAGGTCCTCGATAGCACAGTGAGCTTGGACATCTCTGGGGCTGTCTTCCAGGTGGTCATAAAATGCTTCCCAGCTGGGGTCAGAGGTGAGAGTCATTAGTTCCCACCCTCTGCGAGGCTATGGGCCTGGCTGCGGTCCTGCAGGTCTGAGCTGAGCATGAAGAGAGAGTGAGATAAGCCCTGGGCTCCTCATAGAGGTGTTGCCAAGAAAGATCTCCTGAGAACATGAACAAAGCTGAAAAGAAAACCTAAGAAGGGTGGGTGGCCAAGCCACCAATCGAAAACCTGAACAGCATGGTAGAAGCAGTAGGAGAGCACAGGATGAGAACTGGGATGCCCAGCCTACCTTCCCACGTTGCTGAACGGTGGTAAGGGGAGCAAGGCACGGCAGCAGGCACACACCATCGGAAGTCCAACCTCATCTCGGGCAGCCAGGACACTCGGAGGCCTGATGTGCATTTTTGCTAGCCTCTAGTGGTATTTCTAGAGGGAAAGGCACCGGTCCTTGGTCAAGCACAGCTCCTGGGGCCAGATGGAAGCACTGAGATTTGGGAATGAGCAACATTAGCTTTGAAAACAGATACCCATTCTTTTCCAGCACCCTCCACTCCATCCCCATCAGAGCAGGTGCCTCCTGAGAGGCCTCTCAGGGCCAGTAAGAAGCTGAGGGTCACTGCGCCCCCCCTGCTGAGGGGAGAGCTGAGCTTGGAGAATGGGAGTTTCCATCTACCATCCACAACGCACGGTCCTTTCCTTTTGCCGGAAGTTTCTGGGACTGTGGGATCCCTGGGTTCTGAGGGGGTGTAAAGGATGGAAGAATCCCTCCACCTCACCCTCAAAGAAGAAACCCAAACTCAAACCAAACTGCTCTTTGGAACTATGGGTCCTTTGCCCCATCAGAGGAGCAGATGTTTCTGGGAGGGTGGGGGAGGCACTGGGGGATCCAGGCAGGAAGCCAGGCAGGAAGAGCCCCAGATGATGGGGGAGTTGAAAAGAATTTTGTGAAGATATTGTCTGGACCTGGGTTGGATAAAAGACACCGGCAGACGGGGCTGTTCACCTGCTAGGCTTTTGTTCTGCTCTGCTGCGACAGCTCTCCCGGCTGCCCGTGGCGGGGGGCGAGGGGGGGTGACGGTGGGGAGGGCGCGCTGCCTGCCATCTGCAGGAGGAATACAACAAACACCCACACGCCAGCCAACGGAAACCCGCAGCAAAACAAACAACTCGAGGAGGGCCCCGGCCTGGAGTGCGGTGGGAAGGGTGGGCGGGCGAGGTGAGAGGGCACCTGCCAGGGGCAGGGTGGCCCTGGGGACTCTCTGCATCCTGGGCCGGCTGCCCAGCAGGGCAGGGGTTGGGCAGTCGGGTGACGGTGTCTCCGTCATGCAGCGGTCAGGTTCGAAGAGCTGGGGGCTGCAAAGCGGGGGATTGGATAGAACCCATTCTGCAGATCGCCAGTACCCGTGGTCCCGCCCTGGGGTTTACAGCAGGAGATGTGGAGTTAAACAGTTTGGGTTCAGGGCCTGGCTTTGCCACTCTGTGGAATACCTCTCTGAGCCTCCTGCTTTCCTATCTGTAAAATGGGTAGATGGTAATGCCTAACTGAGAAGAGTTGTTTGGAGGTTGAAGCTTTGCGAACTGCAGAATACTGCACAGATGCTGATTGTTACTGACGTGTTACTTGTGTGGTTGACCCACCAGATCACGAGTGCTTGCCCTTGTGACACGCGGAGCACGTATGTATCAAGGGGGGAGACCTCCAGCCTGGGCAGGTGGCATCTAGGATGTCCCTCAGCTTATGGGGACGAAGCCTGGACTTTCATCTGGGTTCAGGGGCTTGGGCAGGTGGGGAAGTGGGAACCAAGGTGGCATGAGGCAGGGGCTGGGGTACAGAGTTAAATCTGATGGCTCAGGGGCACAAAGTGTTGGACTCAGGCCTTGACGGGGTTGAGACTGGATTAGAGATCTTTCCCAACATCCTTGCTGTCCTGGGCATCAGCGTCCCTCCCCTTTCCCGCAGCATCCACGCCTGAGCACAGTGAGTGGCAGCTGCGGCCAGTGTCCACAAACCTGTTGGGACAGGGCGGGCGGCTTGTTTGCTCTTCCCAGGGCCCAGCCTGGTGGGCTGGACCCAGAAGTATTATGTTACTTAGTCAAAGAATTCCTTTCCTCGCCTGCCTCCATTATAAAGGGGAAATAAACCCCAAGCTGTCTGCTCTTGTGGCCCCAAGCCAGGTCCTCAAGTGTCATTTCTGGGGAGCTGCTCTCCCCAGGGCAGGGTGCAGCCTCCAGGGAAATATGAGTCCTTCTTCCCCTTCCCACCGGAGTAGTAGTGGGCCTTCCCCACCACCCCTGAGGAGGCCCTGTGTTCCCCAACATGACCCTTGAATGTTTTTCTCATTCTAGGTCTGGAGCTCTTGGGAGCAGAGTAGGGCTTGGAGCTTTTCTTGTACCCAGTGGAGGCTGGGGCTGGGTGGCTGGCTTTCTGGCCCAGCACTGGCTGGAACGTTCCAGCAGAGAACAACCAAAGAGGTCTTTTGCCATCGCTTGTGGCCGGGTGCCCTCGGCTGTGCTTTGAGAACCTAAGAGGGGTTTTGGAAACTCCAAGGCTTGTGCTGATCTACTTCAGAGTTCTGGTCAGAACCAGGCAGGCCTGGGGGAACCTGCACCAGACTTTCTGAATGGTATTTCGCTGGAGAGTCCCAGGACCAGTGAGGTCTGAACTTGAGAGATCTGCCAGGTGAGGTCCTCTTCTTCTGCCCCCAGAGTTGGAATGTCTGATGGAATGCCTTCCAGGGGATTCTCGAATAATGTGATGTGCATTTTAGGACCATTTTCTATCTGTGGCCCACTGCCAACAATAAGGACTCATTTATGAATGCCTTCGAGGCATCCTCTCCTTCCTGTCTCCCGGCCTGGGCAGAGTCTGCCTGGCCTGGCCCAGCTGTGATGACAAGGGTTTCTAGAACTACTTCTCAGAGGGACAGGTATCTTGCTTGAGAAGCAGTGGCAATCAGATTCCATTTCTGAAGATTATGAAAGTTTAAGTTTCTAAATAATGTGATCCTTAAATATCATTGCATTTGGCTAAGACATCTCCCTGCCTCCAAGCATGGTCATATCTCTTCTGTCTGGTGGAACAAAACTGAATTTGACTTGCCAGTTTCTCTCCTGTCTGTTATTCTCCTTGTATCTTACTTAAGTATGGGACTGCAGTGCGGATTGCTGTGTGTTTGCTCAGCATCCACAGCCCAGCTCCAAGTGATCTGGACAGAGGACATCCTTTCATATCACCCCACAAGGAAATGAAATGTCTTACTCAAGCATTCTCCAAGACCCTTAGCACATGGGGAGCCAGGATTTAGCTGGGTGTTCACTGCCCTCCCTCTCCCTGCAGGACCAGTGCGTGGCTCCAGGAATACTCAATGAATATTTGTTGAATGAACAGAACATCAGAGGGATGAAGAGTAGGGACTTGTCAGTGGTTTACTCTGAGCCGCTCTGTCTTGCAGCAACCCTCTGACTGACTCGGTGATACATGTTCCTTCTTAGCTCTCTGACACAGTCTCCTTGATTGTGTTCCTCTGTGTTCCTTTTTGCTCCATCCTCCGGCTTGCGCTCTGTTCCCTCTGTGCGTCTTCCACTGGGAATCCCGGCCCCTCCTTGTGCTGATGGCACCAACGATGTGTCCTAAGCTCTGAACTTCGCTAAGTTCAGATGCTTCCCCCTCCAGCTGAGTGTGGGCTAATGAATGGAATCACGGAGTATCATGTTAGAAGGAAACTTGGCAGTCCCCTAACCTAACCTTGGCAGTCCCCTTCACCTAGCTCCCCAGTGATTCTTCTCTACTCCCATCAAGAGACAGCCCATTCCATTGTTGGCCAGCCCTGGTGGCTGTCCTTCATCCCACTTCTTTCCTTTCATCTGTCACCCTGTCTAAATTATTAGCCTCTGGATAGCAGGGGCCATATCTTTTACAAATCAATTAACATGTGTTTATAAGTCAGGTATATTTGGTAATATGAAAAGTTTGAATAGGTCACTTAGGTGAGAGGTGCTCTTCCCTAAATAGGCTTTGGGGGTTCTGCCCTCTCCTCTGGTTTTAGAATCAGAAAGCTGTGGGTTCAGATTCCAACTCTGTCATTTAGCATCTATGAACCTTTAGGAAAGTTACCACTCCGAGTCTTGATTCCCTCGATAAAGCTGTGATAATACCAGTCCTTACCTTATAAGCTCAGTATGTGGACTTGTGAGATACTATAAATTCAGTGTTTAGTGCAGAGACTGACATGTTTCAGGGGCTCTGAAAATGGGAGTTTTTGTTATTATGAGCAGGCTAACATTAATACTGAACTTGGGACTCCAGGCCTGGCCACCAAGACATATGCAGTTCTTGCCCTGTACTTTTCCATCCCCGGCTCACCTCTGAAGACTATAGTGAAACCGCAGTCCTCTGCTCCCCCAGTGAAGGCACCAGGATCAGTTTTCCTTCCAGAGAAGTCCATTAATTTCTGTTTCTGGAGATGGAACGATTTCATGGTTGACGTGGATGCTGTGGGAGCACAGAGGTGAAGAAGGTGAGAGGCCCCAGGAGAGCTGCTTCTTATCTCAAGGTGTCTGCCTTCAGGGTGCTTGTAATCTGGTGGAAAGGAAAGGCCAGTGTGTGTGGAATAAGTAGGAAACAACACCCACTTCAGAGGATGAAGGGCTACTTTGTGAGGAGCAGTCTCACCTGAAAGGTCCATTAGTACATATGGCGGTTAAGAGATTAGGTTCTGGGCGCCTGGGTGGCTCAGTGGGTTAAGCCGCTGCCTTCGGCTCAGGTCATGATCTCAGGGTCCTGGGATCGAGTCCCGCGTCGGGCTCTCTGCTCAGCAGGGAGCCTGCTTCCGTGTCTCTCTCTCTCTGCCTGCCTCTCCGACTACTTGTGATTTCTCTCTGTCAAATAAATAAATAAAATCTTTAAAAAAAAAAAAAAAAAAAACAGAACCGAGATTAGGTTCTGGAATCACAAGGACCAGGACTCTAATCTCGGTTCTGTGGGGCCTGGAGTGAGCTACGTGACCTTTCTGGACCTCCTCCTCCTCTGGGTTTTCTGGGGAGGACGGAATGAGGGCGTGCACTGACCCGTGCTCAGCACCGCACAGCACGGCTCCCTGAGTGGGACTGTTGTGACGATGTATTCTGCATCCGGGGAAGAAGAGAGCACATCGAGGCTGCTGCTAATCTGCAGGGTCAAAATTTAGACAGTTAGAGGGAGGGGGGAGTACTCTGTAGACAGAAAACAAGCAACAACAATGCACAGCGACAAACAACATGTTAACAAAGACTCGCAAAACAACAATGGCTCAGAGCCGGTAAAGACTCATGTGTAAGGGATGGGGAAGGGAAGACTACAGGATGTCCGTCAGGACTGGAACTGAGACAGTAATCAGGGAAGAGCTGAGGCAGTAAGTGCGACCAGCTGAAGGACACTTGAAGTTGGACAGTCGCTTCTTTGTATCCTCCACTGTGCTTCTTTCTCATGGCACTTGGTTCAGCAAATGCTTATTGTTTGCTACTGAAATCCTTGCTCTGAGCTGGTGGGCTTGTGTCTCTCCCAGTAAACCCACTTCGTAGGCTTACTGCCTCCTGGAACGCTTCTGTTGAATTTCCTGGGTCAAAGCTCCATCAATGTCCCTTTTTCCTAATACCTTCACATTTGGTCAGCAATTTCAGGGGAACCTTATCTGTACTATTTATCATCAAAAATCCATGAAGTTGGGGCGCCTGGGTGGCTCCGTGGGTTAAAGCCTCTACCTTCGGCTTAGGTCATGGTCCTGGGGTCCTGGGATCGAGCCCCACATCAGGCTCTCTGCTCAGCGGGGAGCCTGCCTTCCCCCTCAGCCTGCCTGCCTCTCTGCTTACTTGTGATCTCTGTCACATAAATAAATAAAATCTTAAAAAAAAAAAATCCATGAAGTGTCTTTCTTCTCAGGTTCTATGTTCTAGACAGAGGTGTCTGCTTCATTCTGGAGCCAGAGAGCTGGACTTCACCAGTCACACCTGAGCTGGAGCAGGTTCCTCAGTCTCCGTTTGCTCACGTACAAACTTTCAGGAATGCACCTGTTTGCAACCAGTGCATCTCCTGGGACCTGCTCTCCAACACTGGCTAGACTGTAGGCATGCCTCCCTCAAAAGCATGACGTCAGACGTCGTCAGTGGAGGGCGGCTCCCTCAGAAGTCTGCTCTTGTAATGGCTTCAAGGGTATAGGGTTTCTTTCTGGGTGATAAAAGTTTTCTGGATCAAATGGGGTGATGATGATACAACACTAGGAATGTGAAGTCACATAATGGTATGCTTTAATGTAGTTAAAATGGTGACTTTTATGTGATGTGACTTGTACCTCAATAAAAAGGAGGTTGATGTGAAGATGGGATTATTTGTGATGGGCAGAGTTGAGAACGGTCCTTGGAACACAGCGAGTGGTCTGATTCAGTGACTCTGATTTTGCTTAGTGACATAGGGGTCTGTCACAGAGCTGATTCTGTCTCTCAGGCTGGTGTCCCTCACACTGGCTCGGAAACAGAGTGTATGCCTGCACTCCCCCTTCTCCTGAATTTCTCCAGACAGCTGATGGCTGGGGGTTAGGTGCAGCCCCATAGGCCAGAGTGACCAGATCGCTGAGGGGAGTCAAAACGAAGGATGTAATGTTAAGACTTTGTGTCCCAGGGCTCTGGGCCCTGGAGCCAAAGATTAATCTTGCCTGACTATTCCCCCCAGGCTCCCACTCCGGTCTGCTGTCCCCTGTGTGGTGACAGTGGAACCTGAGCGTGCAGTCCCCAGCCCCTTCCCCTCTGGTTGGGGGCTCTGGTAAGCTGAGGCTCATAGGACAGGTGTGCAGAGAGAAGAGGCAGGAAGCACGTGGGAAGGTTTGAAAAAAATCCTGGGGGCTGGCTTGGGGGTGATCTCTCTTTAGAATATAATTGTAGGTGATGATGCAGGGAAACTGGAGAAAGGTGGGGGAGGTGTTCTTCCTCTTCCGTCTGTGTAACAGTCCTTGTTGGATGGCTGAGCCCGGAACACTGGCGTTTCCATATGTACCGTGTCGTTTATCCAAACCCACGGTTTCCAGGACAGCCTAACCAGGATGTCTCCTGTCCTGATATCCCCATCTTACCCACAGACTTGCGGGGCCACAGGTGCTGTGAAACCCCTCCCCATACAGTGTCATCGTCACACGGGGCGGCCTGCCAGGGAACTGTCACGGAGCCGGAGGGAAGCCCGCTGCAGACATGGGCTGCCTCCCTGCAGAGCTCGTGTGTCCTCAGCCTCGTGCTGGGTGGTGGGGGACACAGAAAGCGCGTGCCTCCTGATGGGACACCTCTGTCACTCTGTTGCCATTTTCCATTGAGCAGACTGAGGGAGGCTCAGGAAAGCAGGCTCCGCAGGCTGCTCTCAGGGCTCACATGTCTGGCTCCATCCCCGTAGCATAGCCGTGGCTTCTGGGTGGCATTGATTTTGGGGTCCCCGAGCTGCCAGGGTCTCCCTCTGAGGACTCCCCTCAGACACAGTTACCAAACATGTTTTTCCTCTTTATTAATCTGTTTCTCTTCTCATGTTTCCCAGGGCACAGCTGCATTTCTTGTCTGATGGGCTGGCTGCCAGCCCCGTGGAGCCTGACAGTTACAAAGGGTGGATTAGCTGCAAGAGAATATTTATTAGAAAAAAATCCTTTTTATTCTTCTGTCCTTTTTGTGGAATTAGCCATATATTTCCTGGGTGAGATAAGTGCAGCCCTTTGTGAGCGAGGAGCAGAGGCCCGGCTTCTACAGTATTGGCAATGCCAAGGTGAGCAGTGATGATCCTTCTTGCCCGCCGTGGACCATCTCTCTCTTGGCCTCTCTTGGAGGTTTCTGCTCAGTTTCATAGCTTGTAGAGCTCTACGATGTGTCTGGCTTTCTCCAGAAAGAGGATCACCTTTCTGTGCTTGGATCTCACCTTTCTTCTAAACTCCAGGGCTAGAGACGAGTAGAGAACTGACCATTTGGTAATTCTTTTCCAGTTTTGTACCTCCCCTTGCTGGGGTTTATTTAATGGCATTATGAGAGAAAAGAGATGTTCCAATGGAAAAATCGAAGCAGCAGTGGCTTTCCTTAGGCATTGATGGAGAAACTCCACCACTGAAGAAATTCTAGGTTGCCAAGGAAATCAACTCTTTTGAGACTTTGGTGGTAGGATTGCAAATTGAAGATGTTTGCCTTTGGCTGCTGCAAGCCCAAGAAATGTCCTGATTGTACCACTCAGAGTCCTCATGAGGTCCCAGAGGACATGCTCCATGTGCACTTGGAGAAGAGGTCAGCTTTCTTACCCCAACCTGGGAACTTCTGTGCCAGACCTGGCTGGGCCTGCCTACCTCTGCAATAGTGTGATACAGGGGAGGCAGGTAAGAAGCCCTGGGTGCTGGCCAGCAGGGTGACTTCTGATCTGGTCCCTCTGATGTTGGTGGTGTTCATTATCTGGAATTCAGGCCAGCCTGGGCTCTTGGGGTTGTGGGAAAACTAATGAATCAGGATCTCTAGACCAGGAACTGGGGTCTCTTGAGCATGGAGGAGAATCCCTGTCAGAGGAGAAACCACGATAACATATTAGAGCCCACAAGGGACACTGAAGATGGAGACACTGTTCACCCATCACCACTAGAATTCAAGCCCCCTTTGATGGTCCTACCACATATGTCACCCGTATTTCTGGTGCATTCTCTAATGCATGGTCTCCTGGGAGAGAGACTATAGCTTTTAGAAGAGAAAGTGTTTTTCCAAAGAGCTTTGGTGACCTCAAAGGAGAAGAGGAGGTGCTAAGACTTGAGGAGACATGACTGCTTATGAGCTAGACCCCCCCCCCCCCCCTTTTTCTCATTTACCTGTCCTTCCCACGAGCCCTTCCTTCATGGTTTCTTGGCTCCTCTCACCTCTTTCTGCACAGAACACTCTTTGCCTCTTCGGTGGGCAGTGTTTGGGGCATAACTCACACCCACTCGCCATTTCTTTCCCATCCCAGCATTCCTCTGTTGACTCCCTGGCATTGGATGATGGCCCCACCATTCTCTATGTCACCCGGGCTTGCCCATCCCAGGGGAGTTCGGGGCTTTTCTTGCTCCACTTGTATAGCCGCTCAGTTCCCAAACTGAGTGTGGTTCCGCTCGTGCCCTTACTCTCCTTCCTACCTGTTGCCCTGGTGTTGATCATTTCTTATCTAGGCTGGACTTTCAATTTTTTTCTCTTTCTTCTTAAATTTGCTTTAAACTCTGGGGCTAGATTCATCTACTCAAAGGCTCTCATCATAAACTTGCAGCATTACAAACTGTCACTAACTCCCCAGTTGCAACCTGAAAATCCTCCAACGATTTAGAAGGGCAACACTAGGGGTTCTCTAGTCTCCTTCTGGGCCTTATTCTTGGAGGGACTCTAAGCGGTAAGGTCAGGGACCTGGTGTTCTTTGTCTACTGCTGGTTCCCCATGCTCGGCACAGAGCCTCCAGGTAGCATGTAGGCCCGGGCATGCAGCAAGACCTCAGCAATGCTTGTAAACTTCTTCCCTGCACACAAAGGCTGCTGCCCACCAGGAACCCTCAGTGCTTCCAAGAATACCTTTCATTTTCCCCACCTTTGCCATGGCTCGTATGCTCTGTGCAACGAATGCCGTACAGTCTCTCTTTGTTCTACTCCTACCCACTTTCCAAGGCCCAACTCAAATCTCACCTCCTTATAAAGCCCTCCCTCTGTGATTCCCCAGAGAGACACAATCAACCCCTCTCTGAAATGCCTTTATTTGAGGTCTTCTCGTGTCTTTCTTTACTAAGGTTTGAGCTACTTGAGGATCTTTCTTATTCATCTTTTCAGGCCCCTTATACAGTGTCTTCCTCTGGACTTATGAAGTGAACTGTACTAAATTAATACGTGAATTCGTATATCTTATCTGCAAGCCTATTTGATTAATAACCACCCAGTCTTACAGCTTTAATGATGATGAATGACTCTGGGGCCAATTAGCATTCGTTTATGCAACCACTGCTGGGGGTTGATTAACTCTAATAAATGCAAACAAATTAGCATTTGTTGTCTTACAGAACAAGTACATCAAGGCGAATCCCATGCTAAGTTGTGAGGCACTGGACTACGGAAACTGGGGCCGTGGGAGGGCGATGTCTGAAGCTGCACCCATGGGGACCTTCGCCTTCCCTCCGCTGGCTGGGCTCCTGATCCCTTCCAAGAGGCACTTCCTAGTGGCGGTCAGGCAGAAGACACCCATCAAGTCCCTGTGCCTGGGCTCATTCCCTTCACCTGCTTTGCTTCTCCAGTAAGCCTCCGTCTCACTAGCTTTGGTGGTTCTAGATTGTGAAGATCTGCGGAGGGTCACTCTGGTGACCTCAGTGCCCGGCGAGGGGCGGGGGAGAAGCCCCTGCCTCAGAGGCTTGTGGTTCCGGTATCCCTCCTCCTCAGGGTTCACAGCCCTTAGCCCCTCATGAAAGTGACAGCCTAGGGGAGGAGCTGAGCTTTTATCCTGGCGGGTCACCTCATCTCTCTACGTCTCAGTGTCCAGGAGGCATCCGCTTTATGAGGGGAAGGTGGCAGAGACACTGTGAGGGTTAAATGATGGAATGAACGTCCAGGATCTCCGAGAACCAAGTGTGTTATACTCTCACTCACTCCGTGGTCATCCACAGTCCCTTAGAAGGGGTAGGGCTTCCGTTTAGCTGCCGGTGCTGGGAGACGTGAGCAGAGTCTAAGAATTCCTTTGGGAAGGCCTTGACCAGCCCCCTGGGTGGCAGTCAGTGTGGAGTCGCCTGGCACACATGACTCTTTGAAGTTGGCACCGTTGAGGTCTCTGGAATACATCCCACCAGTCTGGCCCTGTACTGGGTTAAAGGCCTGTCCTGGGTGTCATGTCAGGTTCTGCTTGAAGCTCCGTGTTGTCTGCAGGACCTGGGCGGTGACACAAGGGCCTGCCCCTGTGGATCTGTCGGATAAAGCCCCCGTAATTTGGGGGTGGAGGATTGAGGGGGCGCTGGAAGATACTCCTGGAGTCTAATTCACAAAATGGTGACTGGGGGAGAGACATCGCACAGGCCTTCCTGGGTGGGTCAGCGTGGCCAGCTGTCAGTAGGGGGAGCTCTGTCACTGTGCTGCCTCCTCTTGTGGCACCCAGGATGAGGGTCTGTCCAGGGGTCCGAGGGAGGCGCTCTCTTCTGTAGACACCCGCTGAGGAGGAGCAAGGTCAAGAACTGCGGGCTGCAGGAGCCTCAGCTGCGAAAGAAATGGAAATCCACTGTGCCTAGTGCCCAGGGGTTGCAAATATGCTTTGAGTTAAACACACACACAAAATGCACAAATATCCCAACTTACAGTGTCTTAGTGAGGAAGAGACGGAGGGTTGTGGCTTCCCCAAGACAGACGCTGCCCTGCACCTGCCTGCTAGCGCTGCCCCCGCTCCCTCGCACAGGGCCTCCCGTGGGGACCGGCTGCGGGGGGACCCAATGCAGGGTCTGGAGTTCCTGAGCACGCCCTGTGTGGGTGCCTGTGTCGATGCTCCCAGAGCGGTCCTCGCAGAGCTGGTCCTGGGTGATCGCCGCGCCCAAAGGCAGGAAGGCTCCAAATGAGAATCTTTCCAAGTGGTAACAGCCCTTGACTCAGGCTGGCTGTCTTCTTTCCCGGGCCCCAGCCTCAGACTAGGAAGAAGAGTAGAGAAGGTAGATGTCCCTCCCAGTGCCTCCCCCCGCCCCCCGGTGGTTGTGAGCATTTAGAGGGACAGATGCTTGCGTGCACGTGTGTGCCTGAGGGGCTCCAAGTGGTGGGGGTGGGCAGCGTGGACGTCCACCTCCTGCAGGTCTGAAGCTTGGCTGGGACTTGCCTTTTCCCTCTTGCAGGAGGCCGCAGCCATTTCTCCATCTCTGTTCCACGCTAGAGGGGGTCCTGGGAAGCCCGAGGGTGAGGCTGGGGTTGTGTCAGGTTGCATGTATGTGAGCTGAGACTGTGTGGCGTGAATCCAGGCTTTGGAGCGGGGCGGGGGGGTGGGCGGCTGGGAGATGTGAGGGGCTGCCCCCGGGAACCATTCCTCCTGGGCAAATGCAGAGGAAGCCACGCAGAACTGAGGCAGTGTGGACTCACCCAGAATCGCTCTGCACTTCCAGGTGACTCTGAGACAGTCTCGGAGCCTTGGGCATTGATCGAGACTGAGACAGGGGTGCCAGGGACGATAAGGAGGGAAGGGAGGTCGGGAAGAGATTTGTTGGACTTTTTCTCTGATGGTCTCTGGGCTTGGAAGTATCCGTCCCTGTATCCCTCCTGCTTGGGGTCAGAGACAAGGCTAGCTTGGGACAGTTTAGGGGGAATCCTACCAGATGGAGGGATTAGATTCCCTTTGGGTGGGTGGAAAAGGGTCCATCTTCCTATTTGTGATGAAATTTACAGTGAACCACCAAGTTACAGAGACGGAAAGAGGCTGACCCCCAGCAGCTTCTACGCTCTGTCAGTCCTGTGAGCTTGGCCTCCGTGGTACCATAATAGAAAAGCGGCTATGAGCTGCCACACCGCCCACCTCGGCAGGCCTCAGTGTGTAGCACTGTGGAGAAGGCAGCTCACTTTCTCTGTCTTGCAAGCCGAGTGTTCTGGAGCCACTTAATGCACGGCCACCGTTGGTGGGACGTCCTGGCCTTCGCCACGCACAAGTGTGAACCTAAACTTGAGCCTTGCAGAATCAGTTGGTTGGCTCTGCTCACTGGAAGCAGAGTAACACCTGAATGGTCCAGATCAGAGTTTTCGGATCGTGAGGGACCCACCACAAGGTCAAGTCATTATTGAGAGAGCAGGCCTGAGTGCTCTTTCCAACCTCAAGGCCTTCACATATGCTGCTCCTTATTCTCCTGGCCTTCTCTGCCCTGCCTGAACCCCATCCTTTCGTCTAGGCAATTCCCACATGCCCTTCAGAGCTCAGCCGAGCTGTCACTTCCAAGGAAGCCTTCCTGGACTGCCCGGTCTGGGCTCTGGCATCATCCTTAAAGCTCTTGGTCACATTTGTCACAATTTGCCACAGTACTTTGAGTTGTGCGACTGAGTCTCCTCTTTTCCCTCTTGTAGAATGGGAGCCTCAGGAGGGCAGTGCCTGGGGGTTTACCACCCATCACAGCTGGCAGAAGTCGGATACGCAACAAAGAAGGGCTGAATGAGTGAATAAACGGGCTCACAGGTCACCGGTGCAATGTCTCCCACCTCCTGGCAGACAGACTCCGGTCTCAGGTTGGGTGGCTGCTGTTTCCTGTTCTAGTCTGCGGAAGGGGAGAGCCCAAGGGGGGCTAAGTAGTTCTACCTGCAGCTCCTGTGAGCTTTGAGGCTTGGTTCTTGTGAGATGGTCACTGGTCACACCCCCTCCTGTTGCATCTCCCCCAAAGTCTCTGCTAAGTTAGGGTCCACTCCCTCCCACGCCCACTGCCTTCTTTCTCCCGATTCTTAGCTTTGGTGTGAAAAATGTGGCTTTATCCCCAGAATGCTACATGGCCTTTGGAAGATTACTGGCCTTTATCTCCTGACAGTGTCCAAGCTGGGGCTTCGTAGCTTGGTCGACCCTGTGCTCGATGCAATTTCGGGATGAGACAGGAGCAGGTCGTCTGGAGCAGTGGGATGGTTTTGGAAGAAGTTTAATGTCTCCTGAAGAACTCCACGTCTGCAAGTCCTCCAGAACTCTGCACCTTGAGACCTGGCCCAGGGGTGGCTGGAAAGCCTGCCTGTGGACTTCCCTTCCTCCAGAGAACTGGACTGTGGCTCTGCAGGGCTCTGAGAGCCTCGAGGCCACACTCGCTGTGGGTAGGGGCCTGCTCCAGCCCCCACCCGCCCTCACTCCCCTGTGCTGAATCAGCATCCACCCTCCCCAACCCCGCTGTCTTGGCATTACACAGCCCCGCTAGGCCAAATCTGGTTACAATGTGTCCGTTCACCGGGAGGCTCATATCCTGTACTCACTCCTCTCCAGCACGATGTTTAGCCAACGGCAACCAACAGTAAGGAACAGCCCTGAGAACCGAGGCTGCTGAGGACTTAGGACCTTGCACAAGCCAACAGCAAGGGCCATGTTGAGGAGCGGATGGTTGTCCTGCCGCCAGGACTTTTGCTCTGCTCAGTCTTGGTTCCTGTCCAGCAGCGCATGGCTCTGGCTGGCAGTCAGCAAGCCGCCGCTGGTGCTTGTTGCTGGCTTGGCTCTCCTCCATCTAGCCAGGGTGTCTGGACCTTTTTTCCAGTTCTGCTTATGAGCTGGGAAAGCGAGCCAGTCGGCTTCCTTGCAAATTGTCTCTGTCGCTGTCATTTTCCATCCTAGTCCCAAGCAGAGTCCGTCTCTCTGTTTTCTCCTCATTGACACTGCTCTTGCCCTTGGCTCAAATACAGAAATGTGGGTAGCACCAATGAGGAGGGGAAGGGCTGAGGGGGCACATATAGGGGAGGGTAACCAATTGTTTACATTATCAGTGATAGATGAAGCTTTGAATGTCCAGGGTTGTAGGGCATCCAAGGAGGGAGGTAGTCATAGGCCCATTTCTTGGCCCCTAGATCAATTGGCTGTGGCCTTTGTTAGGAACTCTCTGGGACATCTTTGAGCATCAGTGTTGCTGTCTGTTATGGGCTGAATTGTTCCCCCCCTACCAATACCAGTTCATACAGTGAGGTCACAGTCACCGCAGAATATGTCTGTATTTGGAAATTGAAACTTTATAAAGGTAATTAAGGTAAAATGAGGTCATCTAGATGAGTCCTAATTCATTATGACTTGTGTCCATAGCAGAAGAGGATATTAGGACACAGACAGCCATGGAGAAAAGGCTGTATGAAGACAAAGAGGGGAAGGTGGTCATCTACAGGCCAAGAGAGTAGCCCTCAGCAGAAACCAACCTTACCAACATCTTGGTCTGAGATTCCAGCATCCACCATTGTGGGAAAACAAGCTTCTGTTGTCTAAACCATCTGGTCTGTGGTACTTTGTTATGGCAGCCCAAGCAAACTCCTATTAATAGGACCTCCTCCAGCAACAGCAGAGGTTTCCAGAAGGGCCAAGGGAGCAGTCGATTGATTAGACGATCCCATTTTGACCATTTTTCCTTGGGCTCTCAGGAGGGCTGGTATCCCTCTGCCTCTTCCAGTTCTTTCTTTGTTAGGCAGCCACCAACCTCGTCTTGTTGGGGGTTAACCAAATAATTATCATCAGTGGCGGCTAATAAATAAAGCATTTCTCTTCTTCTGTTGTTTCTCCTTGTGAGACGAACTGCAGAATCTGAGTGTCGCCCAGCGTGGCTGGTCCTGCTCTGTGGAAGCTCATGTTCCCTGGGGAAGAAAGTCATGACGACCATGTCACTGCAGCATGGCCGGTGCCACAACAGTGGTCAGCAGAGGGACACGGGGCCACAAGGAAGACAACCTGAGGTTGCCTCAGGAGGTCACAGAAGGCTTCATGGAGGTGATGGCAGAGCAGAAAGTCTGGTGCTCTAGGAAGGCAGAGACTAGGTCTTGTTCACCTTCCTTCACTCATGGAGTCAGCCCATGCTTTGCACATAGTAAGTGCTTATCTAGTTAGCTGGGTGAATGACATTCTCCAAGTTCCCTCCAGCTTTCTGACTCCATGATTCTGTGACCTCAGAGGCCCACGGCCGTCAGGGAGGGGAAGGTACAACAGGCAGATGAGCAGATCTTTGTAGTATGCAAAGTCATTTATGAGCAATTAAACTGCAAGTGGGGGAGGAGAGCGTAATGAGCTTCCCTCCTTAGCATTTCTAGGCGCATCCTCAGGCGTAACAACAGGAACCCAGCCAGTACACCTGCCCCACGTGCATGATCAGAGATGACGTCTCACTCTGCACAAAGCCAAGGTTGGTCAAGCTCCTCACAGCTGTTTCCCAGAGAAAGGAAAGCCCCTAAGTTCCCAGGCAGTGTAAACTGACCGTGTGTTTATAAAATACGTGCCGTGGCCCAAGAACACGAAAACGCCCCAGACGCACGCATGGAGCGGCAGCTGGTGTGGCTGGGAGCCCTGATGCTGGAGCGCAGGGAGGACAGCGTGGGAAAGAGGCAGCTCCTACGCCAGGTCCGCGTGGCTCTCTCCTTTGGAGAACACCCAAATGGATCTAAAACCGAAGCTGAGAAAATAACAAACATACAAGCCTTTTGAAAACAAACTGTGCCCAGACATCTTTTAAGGCTGAGTGGTTGACCAGTGCAGACCACCCAGCCACCCAGATCTGGGGCTGCTCCCGTTCCCAGTCCAAGGGTTCCAAGAACTTAGATTAAAACCCTTCCTACCTCGCTTTGCAATATGGAACCGGACGACCCCATGGGTTAGGGGACCGGAGAGCATGGAGGACCGTCCCCCAACCCTCTGCAGTGTGGTGCCTTCCGATGAGCTGTTTTGTTTCACGCAGAGCTGAGCTCACCTGGGAGATGATCTTGTGACAAGAATACCAGGCTGAGTCCAGATCAGCAAAGAGAGGACAGGAAGAGGAAGAGGAAGAGAAGCAGAGGCAGCCATGCGAAGCGGTGACTGGCAGAAAGAGAGGCAGAACGGCTGGTGAGCATCATTTTTAACCCTCAGTCAGAGTCAGGAAAGCTCTGACAAGGGCCAGTCCTTGTTGTTAATCTCTCTGTCTGTAAAAAAGCCAAAACAAAACAAAATAACCCCCCTCCCCAAACCAAAAAACTGGTTCGCACTCAAGGACACAAGGCAGATAAGTTGGGGTCACCAAACTCTGTCTAAAACATAGGCCCACACTCCAGCTGCGCTGGGTTTGGGTCCCCTCAAGGCTAAACTAACAGAGGCCAAACCACGTGCACTCTGATGCCCTCAAGGGCTCTTGGGGTCTTGGGAAGGGTTGGGGCACTGGCTTCCCCAAAAGCCTACTCCGAGAGGCCCAGTGAGGCTACTGATCTGGGGAAAAAACAATCATAAGAATGATAAAAATAATAAGAATGACTATTATTTATTGAGCCTTTAAGCAGCTCAGATAGATGTTGTGCTAGGCATAGACGGTGTTTCCTTTAGTCCTATCAAGGATCATTATTAATCCCTTTCCACATTTAAGAAAATGAGACCCAGAGAAGTCAAATGGCTTTCTCAAGGTCACAAAGTTCATGGTGGAGCCAGAATGCAAATCCAGGAGCTCTGAGCCCAAAGCCTGTGTCCTTAAGGGCCATCCTGTCCTGCCCTGGGCAGGTACCTTCTATGCCTTCTGGGGGTTCCAGGCTGTACTTGGAAGGGGGCATGAATATTCAGTTAGAACTAGGGCATGCTCTGGATTTACCTGAGGACCTCAAGGGTCCCAAATTATTCCATCCCATTGGCATGGTAGATGGCTTCTCAAATCTGTTCTTCTGACCTGACCTTGGGAAGGCAGAGTCCTCTAAGGCCTGGGGTGTGTCTGCATGGAAACCACAAGTGAAGGGCACATGTTATCTGGGATTAAATGTAATAATATACCCAAGAAGAGTTCACAGGTCTTTCCCTCCGGGCTCCAAGAAAGGAACTGATGAAGACTCTGTAGGCTCAGACTATACAAGCCCATTCCCGCAACCAGGCTACACGATCAGTAACGCCCCAGCTAACCCTTCCCCACATGCTCTAAGGCCTCTTAACAGCTGGACATTCCAGGTTGCCCAGAATGAAAAATATCCTGAAATTTAGCAACTCGGAGCTGCTCCATTCCACCGCAATTTGAACCTTTGGGCCTCTCGCTCATCTCTATGTCCTCTACCCCCACCCCTACCCTCAGCCCCCAGGATTGCCACATGCACCCCTTCCAGCTCTGCCACCAGGTGGACCTCATGTTGGAGGCCAGATGTCTTCCTTGTTTAATGTGAATGCATCTTGGGCTGGCCACTCAGGCCATTTCTAAATCACATGGGACCTCAAGAGATACTTGCTTCCTTTTTGAACAACTTCTATTTTGAACACCAGGAGACACACGAGAATCCTGATCCCTCGCCTCCTTCTCTCTCTCTTCCAATCTCCCACTCTCCCTCCTTTCTTTCCTTCTCTGTCTTCTTCTCCCCTGCTCCCTCCACGCCCCCATCTCTTTGTACCCTCCCTGGCCTGATCTCTGGGACCTAAAGTCAGGAGGGCATATTCTTGTTAAAATAAAGGAGAAATTTCTAATTCTTTTACCCCCGACCTTTCAAGCTGTCTGCAGCACTTTTAGGCCCACGCTCCCTGACTCTCATAAACGTCAGCATCCTAGGGTCTGGTATTACCAGCTTACAAAGTAAAGGGAGTCTGAAGAGGAATGGAGGTAGAAAAGAAGCCAGGAGGGAAGGAGTGATCAGAATGAGGCTTCTCTCTTCTCGGGCTAGTGGAACATGCTGGTCGTCAGTGAACTACTCACGGGGTTTTACTGAGTGGGGCTCAATCTGCACTGAGCTCTGGGCAGTGCGGGTAGCTATGTCCAGAGGAGCTGGAGAGGAGTCAGTCCATATCTTAGGGTATCTTGCAACTGGAATCCCATTTCGGAGCCCCTGACCCACGGGTTCGTGAGCATGGCCCTGTATGCTTTTTAGCTTTTTCTCTGAGGATATGTGACTTTCCATTCTCTCGCCTTTCCAGAGCAGTCTGCTCCCCTCTCCTCGGGACCCTGGAAGACTTGCACACTTCACTCTACTCTCCTTTAAGCACTCATTTCCCCCCACCCCTTAGGGCTGGGGAAAGTGGCAGCTCCTCTAGCAACCTCAGGCTTGAGTCTCCTTCTGTGAGGTACTGAGTTGGCAGCCCATGCAAATCACTATTGCCTGGAGACCTTCTGAGAAGAAAGGGAAGCTCAGAAGCATTGATCTTGCTCTGTGTTTTTCTCTGCCGCTGCTTTCAAATGACCCGGATCTCAGTACAGATATTGAAATGGGGTGTGACTTTGGGGAGGCGTCTGAGAAATGGGAACTTGGCTTGTGTGTTGCTTTTGAGGGTCGCTGGGAGAACCACAAGCCTGCCCAGATCTTATCTCCTCAGGAAGGGGCAGGAAAACAACACAGCAGAACAGTTGCCCAGATGAGAACCTCACCTAGTGTCTTCACACCACACGCCCACGTGCGGTGGGGCTGCCATTTCTCATGAAGGCAGAGGGGAGGGTGAGGTATGGCAGGGATTCCCTCGGTCCTGGACAGGGAGGCATGACTGGGCAAGGAAGCGACCGTCAGGGCCCTTGTGGGGGCCAGCGCACATTGGGATCAGGACTGGTGACCACCACCCCATCTGCTGTTTCCACTGACCTAGGAGAGGCCGGGCTGCTTTCCTCCTCTAGAAGAGGTCCCCTCCACCCCCAGATGCTTATGCAATCCGCGGTGTGTCTGCCTCGTTCTCTGGGGATGCCAATCAAATAGAAGACAGTCCTGGCACATGTGGAACTTCATATAACTTGAGTGGGGGGCACTAACTACAAATAAAGGAAAAGTTAAATAATGCATAGCACACACACATCACACACAAGAACAGTTACAAGTGGTACATGACTAACTGGCAAATGAAAGACACATTTGCTCTCGGTTTGCTCCCACACTGACATTTCTCTGAACGCAGAACAGAAGGCTAGCACAGCGTGGTTGCTAGCAGAGCTGGGGGAGGGCACAGTGCCCAGAGCGGGGCAGCACGTCGTGGCCGGGGCCACCTCAGCACGTGTCCCGCGGTAAGGTCAGAAGGACTCATGTTCTGAAGTGGGTTCAGAGCCACCTGTGCCGGGCTCTCAGAAGGGCCTGGTTATATCTTCCTACCAGACAACAATCAGACCTGCTCACATCTGCTCGTCTTCTTTCCTTCCCTACTTGAGGAGCCTCCCTCCACTGCTCGCTGGGGCGCCCTTTGGTACAGGGTCTCGGGGTCTCTTCCTCTGGCTTGCAGGATGGTGCACAGATGGTTATCAAGTCACTGATGTCTTCTGATCTTAAATTTCCTCTTACCTATGGTGAGGATAGTAATAAAATCTATCTCATGGGTTTGTTGGGAGAAAGGGAAACATTGTGTGTTGTGAAGAGTGGTGAAGACATCTTCTATCTGCAAATGTTTTAATAGTAATGATGATAAATAAAGACAATAGCAGAAATAACATCTAACCTACACACAGCTCATAATATGAGATAAGTAGGCGTATCATATTCATTTTACAGATGAAAAACTGAGGCAGAGAGAGGGTAAGCAAGTTGTCCAGAGTCACACAACTAGTAAGTAGCACAGCTGGTACCCCAATGCAGGTGATTTGGCTCAGTCGGGGCTCTTAAGGGCCATGCGGTTAAGAGGACTCTGCGCATGCGCAGCAGTGGCGCGCATCTCGGTCCATCACCTCAGATAATCCTCTCTGCTCCCGGAGTAGGGGAACTCTTTGGCACAGAGGAAATCGGGCTATTCTTCATACCGAGCTGAATCTATTTCCTGGAGGAAGGTCTTGAGTCTCTTCAGAGTCCAAACCTGGGAAAGCTTGCCTGATGCTTGCAGGAATAGATCAAGAGGGTCATCTTGGTTCTTGTAGGAAGACCATATAATCTCTCCGAACTGTCCGGGTCCTCAGTGCTCTGACACCTCGGTGTCCATCAGAGTCCCCGGGAACTGCCTCTGGCAGCAGGGGAGATGCCTCAGCAAAGCAGGTCACAAAAATTCATTAGGCACTGACATCACGCCCCCATGGTGCAGGGACCAGGGGGCAGGACGCATTCAAGAAACAGGATTATTGGGGCGCCTGGGTGGCTCAGTGGTTTAAGCCGCTGCCTTCGGCTCAGGTCATGATTGGGGCCTGGGATCGGTCCGCATAGGGCTCTCTGCTCGGCAGAGAGCCTGCTTCCCTCTCTCTCTCTCTGCCTGCCTCTCCGTCTATTTGTGATTTCTCTCTGCCAAATAAATAAATTAAATCTTCAAAAAAAAAAAAAAAAAGAAACGGGATTATTTATGGTCTCCAAGAAAAGTCAGAAGCTGAGTTGGAAAGATCAAACAGAGGAAAGAACAGATTAAGATGACAAGACAATACCGTCAGGTAACAATGTGATAACACACAAAATTGTTCAGTCTTGCCAACTGTGGGAGGTGAATGGAACACGTTGCTAATCATGTCCTCCTTCATGTCCTGTTTTTTTGCGTTTTTTTTTTCTTCCTCAAAGTTCTGAATTTTCTTAGGGACACTGTCCCCAGCAGAGGTGACCCGTCTTCCTTTGCCAGAGAAGAAAAAAAATTCCTTGCAAAGAACATTTTTCATGCAGCAACTCCCTCCATGTTCATCCAGCCATGTCTCTGTCCCTTCCTACATATTTCTCCGATAGAGCTGGAAGAGAAGAAAATTTGACTACTGTCCCTGAGCAGTAACTGTCCTAGCGCTGTGAGCAGAGGGGACTTGAGGCCAAGGGTTAAGTCTGTAGATGACCTGCCCTCTACTCCTTCTTTTTTGTGCTCTTACCTCCCAGGGACCCCGGAATGCTTCCTACCCTGGAAACTGGGGCTGTTCCAGTGATGGCACCATCTTAAATCCTTGGTGGGTCCTTTCTCCTAGCCAGGTGGCTTCAGTCAAGTCGCTTAATCTTTTTCAGCTGTAGTTATTCTCGTCTATAACATGGATATATAAATGTGAACTTGAGGAGGAACTGGAATGATTCCTACAGAGCACTTACGATAGTCACTGACACATGACACCTTTCTGTTGTTATAGCTCTACTGCCCATGTACCTCACATGTACCTCTTCACCACCATCACCAGGGACAGCATCACGATCTTTGCCATCTTCATTGTCATCATCATCGTCTTCATCTAACCAGTACCTCCCATATCCCATTCCCTTAGGACCTTTTTCTTCGACTGTCTGGCTAATCTGATTAATACTGTGCTCTCCCAGCATGGCGACAGCTTCATTTGTCACCCCACTCAGATGATATCTCTGAGGCAAGAGAGTAACTTGCTGGAAATCCATCCTGACAATTTTAGTCCCTATGGTGGGACAACGAGGGCATTCCTTTTGGTTGGATGGTCCTTTGGATGTCCCTCAGATTACCTTTTCTGCAGCTGCTAGGTCTTTCCCAGAGAAAAATTCTTCCCCAGAGTCCTTCCTGTTTTCCCATGAATAACAGTGGTAACAGGGCAGGTCAAGGAGACCTTAGCCCACTAAAATCATTTGCCTTTTCCCCATTAATTAAAGTGTCATGATAAAGAGAAGATCATTTCAATTTTAGTCTCTAATAAGAGAGTGCCTGGAGGAGAACAACAGAAATGTTTGAGGTTGGGATTCTGAAGCCTAAAAAGCAGAGTTAATTACCTTTGGCTTCACAGACAGATTTTTGTGTACACAATTGTGTTTCATCTTTGTAACCCAGGGCTCTACTTTGAGGCTTTCTGAAGTTGAGAAATTACCATTGCTGTGTCCAGAGTCATGCCCTGGTTAAGAGCTTGTACAAAGATGGACAGAACACCCCTTGGGGCCCCCAAAAGAGAAACCCTTCTCTAGAGAGATGTCTCTTTGGCGATTCACAAGGGCAAAGGGGCTCTTGTGGACATTTTTGCTTGGGGTGGGGGCTCTCCTGAGAAGTTCTACTCTGCAAAGGGTGTTCAGTTCCGTTGGATTTCTTCACCGAGTCAACACAAGATTGCAATGTGGAAATGAGTGTGTACAGACACTTCCGATGTGGGATTTCTTTTTTCGCCCTGGATGAAAACACACTCAGACCTTTGTGCACAATGCGGATTCTGAAAAGCCATGGAAGGCAGAGTGGGAGGACGTCTGAGGTAATGTCAGGGGAACACTTAGCACAAACACAGCCCATGCCAACTTGCCTCAAGGCTGGGAGACTGAGGGCTTCTCTGCAGCAACCCCTCTGCCTACACACTCACCCAAAAGGAACTGGAAGGCATCCCCTTGGCTTGTACATGAGGCTTGATCCATTCATCCACTGAACAAATATTTACGGAGTGTCAGCTAATGCCAAATCTCTTCTAGGTGCAGGAATACAGCAGCAAACAAAAAAGAGCAAAAATCCATACTGGTACAAATTTCACTTTTCCTTGGATAGGCTGATTTAGCTCTCTTTGATTCTATGTATAAGCACCTGTATTTTTCATATAATATATATATATATGTATATATATATATATTCTTAGACTTTATATGTGAATCTTAAATTTCTCAGATTTATATGAAATCTATAATAAAAATGTAAATATATTGATATGTGAGTGAAAAAATATTGTAAATACAACTTCTTAGATTGTATGTTCCAAAAGTCAAACTATCTTTGTACAAAGTCTAGAATATCATTGTTCACTTACTTCTGCATTCATTCATTCATTCAACACATACTTTCTGAGCGTCTGTTTTGCAACCATTCCTAGTTGAAGTAGAGGTTTTTAGTGTGTGGTCCCTGGACCAGTAGCTTCAGCATCACCTAGGGACTTAGGAATGCAAATTTTGGGGCCTGAGTCAGACTTCCTGAATCAGAAAATATGGGGATGGGGCTCCCACAATCTTTGCTTTATGAAGTCTTCCCAGGTGATTCTGACGCATGGTAAAGTTTGAGAACCACTGCTTTGAACAAAAGGACAAAGGTCTAACTGGGACATTTGAGTCAGGAGTGGCGAAAAATGGATGGAGGTCATAAGATGCCCCTGAGACCATGTTCCACAAATTGTTGTCTTGTCTTTGTATGTACAATGCCATCGCTGGTTCGCTGTCCACTGACTGAGGCTGTCTCAGATTTGCAGATCATTAGTGGTGTGGGAAGCTTTTCTTCCAGTAGGAAGGACAACTTCACTTAAAGTGGCAAAAGTATACTGGGTGAGAGTATTAACTGGTGGTGTTTATGTCGGTGGTCATGACTCCCCCCTTCCTTCCTCTTGTGTCCCACAAGCCACAGACCACAAGTGAGGCTGGTGGACAGGGCAGAGGCAGAGAATAAGGTTGTGGTAGGGGAAGTAAATAATTTGATTTGGTAAGCTGAACTGAACTGAATTTGAGGTCATGGAACTCTTTTGCACTGTAAGTTATTACTTCTTTAATTATAAATTTAATCCCAAAGCCCTCGCTTTGAAGGGTAATGTTTTCATGGCCTGCAGCACTGTATGTGGGGTAGATGTCCTAAACATTTGGCTGCAATGCGGGGACATTTTGATTTTTCTATTCAATGAGCACGATTTTTAGAACTAGGGTGATGAACATTGAGCAGAAGGGTCACTGTCCCTAACTCAAGATCTAGGCGGGAAATAAGCTGGTGACCCCAATGAAGAGGAGATATAAGAAGGAGCCGAGCATCTGGTACTTTCTCTGATCTGCTCTCTGAGCCTCAGGTAAGTCCTCTCTGGGTCAGTAAGCTCAACTGGGTTGAACAGGAATCAGCCAGGTGAAGGGATGCAGGAAAAGGAAGAAAAGAGTGGGGAAAAGAACATTCTAGAAGGAGGAAAAGATGGCATGAAGGCCTGGAGGGTCAAAGGAGAGCCTGGTGTGGAAGTTTTAAGAGCTGCAAGCTGAGTATGCAGGGCGTGGAGAGTTCAGGGCATGGGATGGAAATGAGGTTGGAAAGGCAGCAAATCTGGATCCTCAAGGGCCTAGGAAGTCAGAGGAAGGATTTGGACTAGGGCCTAAGGGCAACTGGAAACCACAGAGGGGTTTAAAGCAGTGGAGAAAGATGATAGATTTGCATGAAAAATAAATCTCTTGGCCGCACTTTGGAAAGTGGATTGGCCAGGGGAGCAATGGTACTGGGAGGCAGGAGCTGTCTATTACACGGACTAAACTCTGATTGTTTGCCTAGGAAAAGTACGAAATGAACTAAGAAATTGTGAGATTAAAATGTATTTCCTCTTGTGTTCTTTCTCAGCCTGGGCCTTGTCCTTTGGATGAAACACCCACAGCAGCTACCTTTGGAGTCAAGACACATTCAGCATACGGGGTTCCTAGCCAGGGAAGTCAACGGACACTAACTGAACACTAGCCTTTTGCAAATCACAATATAAAACATGGGGCTGGACACCATGGGGGAATCCCAGGAACCCTTGGTCTTTGCCCCCAAGAAATTAACGGCTGAGTTATGGAAATAAAGCCATTTAAATGTTCAATGAAAATTCAAGCTATGTGTTATTATCCAAAAGTGAGGGTGGAATCATTAATGATCTAAAAGGAGGGAGAGAAGCAGCAATTTTGTGGAAGATGTAGGTCCAGGGCTTTGAACAAGGCTTGGAAGGCTCCTGGTGGGCAGATAGACGAGCTGGGGAGGTGGGGGGTGTGGGGAGCGATGGGCGTTGAGATAGGATCTTAATTTTCTTGTCTTAATTTTCAGGGAAAGCCGGCTGGGCCTCAGACATAAAAGCACACTAGCTTCTGGCCGAGAATAAGGGAGCAGTCAATGTTCCCGTTGTAAGTAGTGGTCATTTCTTGGCCACCCCTGCTGGAACTGCAGCAGGGTCTGGAAAGGCACATGCGGTCCACTGGGAGCAGGTGTGGGGAGGGTGGGGCGTAGTGGCCAGCCCTGGTGCAGGGGAGGGCAGGGCGCCTTCCCTGACTCTGACTGGCCACCCCAGAAAGCCCACTCGGCTTTTCCGAACCTTACCTAGGGCCAGGACAGTCGAAGTTCCCTATCACAAGAGGAGATATTTCTCAAGTCACAGCTGCCAGGAAGCCCACGCAGCTCTTTGCCCCTGAGTGCTGTGACAATCTGCTCCCATACTGAGTTCCGTCATTGCAAAGGGTTGACTTGGCTCTGAGTTGCCCTCAAGTCCCAGTACAAGTTGCTACTTGATGGCCACCCGCCACCACCTTGGGCAGCAGGTGGGGAGGACATGGAAGGGCAGATGGATTGGAACTGGCCTGGAGCGGCAGAGGACCCCACAGGCCAGGCTGAGAGAGGACAGGCGTGCCACTGGGAGACACCTGGGTGAGATGGGGGGCAGTGCGGGGAATATGTCTCAAGATCTGGCCAGAAGACATCCATCTGCAAGGTGAGTCCGAGGGCGAGTGTCACGGGGCAGGACTTCTCCAGACGTGTGTGCTCTCTGGAGATGCTTGCGCTGCCCGAGGGCCAGAGAAGCAAAGGAGTAGGAGACCCCAAAGAGCCTCTGGACCTCACTCTGCTTAGAGCCAGTCCCCTTCTACCTGTTTCCTACTTCGAGATCTGCTTAATAACTGAGTTGGGAAAAAAAAAAAAAGGATTCTGATGACAAATCCGTTGAAAATCTTTGTCCATCGACCGGCCTTTCCACCATATTTGGTTTGGGTTCCTGCTTGAAGGCAGGCCCTCAAAAAGTAACTTGCTGAGCACCTCGACTCTGTGAGGTGCACTGAGCCCCGGAACTGCTCGGCATGGACCGACCGGCCATGTGCTGGGGTCGCTGGGGCGGGGCGGGGGGGCAGGGACGGGGAGCAAGAGCCGGAGAGCTGCCAGCAGGAAGAACAATGGGCCAGTGTTGAGTGCTGCCCAGAGGGGCTCGGTGGAGGGGACAGTCGGCCGGGGCTGCGGAGGCGTGTTTGTCCAGGCAGGAAGCCACAGGGGACCCTGAGCCAGCCTCCCCTGGCACATCTCCTGAGCGCACCTGCGGCAGAGCCCCGGGCACCCTGAGGCTGCGGTTGCTGGGACGCCTGCCCCAGCCCACCCGGCCGGGCAGATTCCTTACTTCCTGGTCCTTGCTCGAGGACTGGCCCTGTCCCCGTCCCCGCCACTGCTCCGGGAAGCGTTCCCCGTTGCGTTCAGGTTGCTCAGCCTTCTCCCACAGCCACGTCACGGCCTCACCATGTGGGAGGAATTCCCTGAGTGGGGAAACTAAGATCTAATGCAACCACTTCTAAGAGGGAAGGGTGCGGTGGGGCCAGGACACCTCCTAGGCTCTCATCAGCATCTGATGGGCGTCCTGGGTCTCTCCCACTGCATTGAGACTATGAGCCAACACGGGTGTCTCTTCCTGGTGAGTGGGAGTGATGGGATCACAAGGAGACACAGTTCCTGGTGTCACTCACGTGGGGAGGAGGCCTGCTGCTCAGACCAGGCCTGGGCTGGGAGGAGGGAGCCAGTGTGGGTCCGCATGGGGTTGAATAGAAGTGAGGAGGCCACAGAGACAAGCCCCACCATGGCATCCATTTGAACACCACATATGGAAAAGGCAAGACCCGCAAGCCATGTGAATGAGCTGACTGTGGCAAGTTTTGGAAGGTGGGCTTGGTTGGAGTAGTTTCTTCAGCAAGCCTGCTGTGCTCTGGGCTCCTTCCCACCAT
Organism: Mustela nigripes; assembly: GCF_022355385.1. Classification (NCBI taxonomy): domain Eukaryota; kingdom Metazoa; phylum Chordata; class Mammalia; order Carnivora; family Mustelidae; genus Mustela; species Mustela nigripes. The sequence goes on from NC_081557.1 coordinate 97,245,244, forward strand.
AGTCTCTCTCTCGGGCGGTGCTTAGTAATATAATGGCCAACCTTCGCGGGGCATCTACTGTTTCCAGCTCTGCGGGGCTCCTTTTCATGCAGTCTTTGATTTGATCCTCACAGAAGCCTGGCAAGGAATTATTATCTGTGTTTTACAGACAAGGAAATGGAGGCAGAGAGTGTTAGGTGACCTGCTTAAGATTACAGTTTTGCTGGGCAGAGCTGGAACTGGAACCGGGACCTCTCTAATTCCAGAGATCAAATTCTTCACTGCTTTTTGTTGTGGTGTCCTCTGGTCAGCACCAGCCACTGTGCTGAGTCAAGGGGGGGGGGGCGGAGTTTGATTTAAGCTTGGAGGGAGGTCTTGAGGGTGGCAGAGCTCCTGGGAGGACAGCGTTGCAGTGTGAGGCGGGTCCTGGGGTGTGGGCTGCGTCCCTTGGTCATTCACCTTCCCTCCGAGCGCATTTCCTTCCCACGCTGCAGCTTAGACTCTGTTTTTAGAGTCTAAGCTTTCTGTAACCCCTGCCCAGTGGTTCCCCAAAGCTCAGGAGGTGCAACTGAAATTTAGAACTGAAGTAGATCTCCAGGTATACAGTTCTCCAGGCGACCAGAGGGCGCACTCCCAGGGATGCACACTCTGCTACTGCCCGGGTTCAGCATGTACTTCTCATGGGGACTGAGAGCCACAGGCAGCTGCCCAGGCTGCCTGGGGGCATTTGGAGGGCCGGAGAAGGGCAGGTGTTCAAATCTTTGATGCCAGCCAACTGCTCTGGCTGATCTAATCAGTCCAAGCAGGCATCCCGGTCTCGGGCAGGTGAGAGCAGAGGGCTATCTAGATTACATTATGTGACTCACTGTCATTTATAAACTGATTTAGTAACCTGGCTCCTCAACACAGAGAAAGAACAGAGAGCTCCCTGGCCACCATGGAGTTGGAGGAGGCCACGGGGAGATCCTACATATGTTTGGCCCAGTGATCTCTGTGCATCCAGCCACTCACTGGTATAGATGTTTGTGACTCCAGGTGACTGTATCATGTCACCTACTGTCACTCTGTTCCATGTCCTCATGCCTCCTTGTGAGGCAGGCAGTCCAGAGGACTCCCCTTGGGGCCCAAGTGCAGTCTAGCCACAACCCTGGCAGAGTCACCGCTATCCCTTTTAGAGACTTGCCAGGCACTTGTAGTGTTTTGCACGTATTAACTAATCTAATCCCTACAAAAATGTTAAAATCTCTGTGCTCAGAGAAGGTAACTTGCCCAAGATTTGTGGATGTGTTGGTTCAAGACTCAGGAACACCGTCAGCAGCACAAATTTGAGTCTATTGTGAGACGCTGTACCTGAGTAAAGTTCCCGGTGCTTGTGACAGCGGTTGGCCTTGACGGGCTGGGGAGGTTCGCTCTCCAACTTCAGGGCCCCTACTGCTCTCCACGTGGTTGTCACACACTCTGAACAAAGATAAATGGTCGGTGATCAACCCATCCATGAAACTTTTCTGAGCACACCCTCTGTCACTGGCATCATGTCAAGTTTTCTGGATACAAAAGAAACCCAAGATGCTTCCTTAAGGAACCCGCTCTTGTACCAGAAGAGGTGGTCTGCTATGGTTTTTGCATTCCAGAGCTTGGTGCCATCAATGCGTTGGGCCATCCACACTCTAGCCAAGGCGGCTTTGGGACTGCCTAGCCGTCTGTCTGTACCTTGCTCAAGAGTCTGTGCACCGGCCTATGAAGGCCTCCTCTCTTGTGCCGAAACGGTCGCCCTGTTGCAGAGATAGATGTGGTCTGAGTAGCATCTTCGGTTCAGCAAGCAGGACTGGCAACCTCTGCACAAAGAGGGAAGGCAAAGATACTTGGGTCTGATTAGACTTTTGGCTTCTAGGCTCAGCATCCGTCCCCTGGTAAGACTCCTCTAGCTACCTGTGGCAGAGTGGAAAGCCCACCAGAGCCCTTGCCCCCCGTCCCGCTAACTGGCTGACCTTCAGCCTCCTTGAACTCAGTCTCTCCTTGGCCATTGTGAGGGCAGTGGTGGGGCTCAGTGGACATTTGCTGAATTTGTTGAGGGTAGAGTATCTGGATTTAATGTCATTGGTGATTTTTATCTGTCTCCCTTAGTTGGGTTTTTTAAAAAGTGCTTTTCTGCATGTGCATATTTCTGTGGAAATATGTTTATTTGGGGGAGATGCTTTCTGACCCACTGTTTTCCTTGTTCTAGTGTGAGGATGTTTGTGTGGTTCTCTCCTTTGCCTCCCGCCAACCCCAACGCCCACGAGAATGCAAGTTCTCTGAAGTCAGGGACTTTCTTTGCTTACTACTATATCCTCAGTCCTAAACACAGCCTGCAGAGCAGTAGAATGATGGTCAACAAATATTTGCTGAATGAACAGACAGATGAATGACTGGCTGTTTGAAACTTAACTCTCTGAGCTGTTCTCATCACAAGAAAAAGACGTCTAACTCTGTATGGGGGTGGATGGTCACAAGACAAGGTACTGACCATTGTTGCAGTATATACTTACGTCAAATCATTTGATATGTCAATTGCATCTCAAGTAAGAAAAAAAGAAAAGAAGAAAGAGAAGAGAGAAAAAATAAAAAGAAGAGTTATGGAATCCAAGTGCCCAGGTGGGAACCCAGGCTCTTCTTAGCAGTTGCGGGTTTTAGCCAAGTTTCTCAACCTCATTCTGTCTGTTTTCTCATCTGTAAAATGAGGCGGATACTTCAAAGCATTGTTATGAGGATTAAATGAAATAATATGTGCAGAGTATTTAGAACAGGTCCTGGCATAGAGTAAATGTCCAGAAATCTTGGCTATCATTGGCTTTGCAACTGGGAGGAACAGTTGATCTCTGCCTCCCCACCTTTTTTATTTATTGTTTCATGGTGTGACTGTGTCTATTTGTGGAACATATTAACTAAGGAAGGTTTCTCTTTTTTTAAATATACTCATGTCAATCAATTTATACTTACTGTGTTCCCGTTACATTTCTAACCATTTGCGTTTTTATTTTCTGTATTTGCTCTCACAGGTAATGACAGAGATATTGGACTCGAATCAAAAGTGTTCATATTAATTAAAATATTTCATATTAAAAATATTATCAACAACAACAAAAAATATTATAAACAATAACGACCACCATTCATGGACTTTTAGTATGTGCTGGGCATTGTACACTTTGGCCTGGACCAGGGACGACGATGTGTAGATGTTGACTTCAGGTCTGACTTTGTCTCTGGGTTCACTGAGCACACACTTAGCTTGCTTGGTTCACTAGTCTCTCCTGGTCACACTGTGGCCACACGTACCTCGCACACTTACTGCCTGACTGAATTAATAGCTCTGTCTTTGAAGGCAGGTCTTTTTTTTTTCTGCCTTGGACCTTTGAGATGTCTAAAAATTTTGAGTTGTCTTTCTGTCTTATACTTTTCCTCTTTCTCTTCTATCTCCACTCACATTTCTATCTCCTTCTCAACTTCTCCATCTCTTCATTCATTCATTCATTCTTTCATTCAAGTCACTCTCCCACCAGACTACAGCTGCCTGCATGACAGCTCCCCCAAGACCGACAGTTGCCCGAGAGCATGGCACATATGCAAATAGACTTGTCCAGGCATGCTGCAGCCTTTTCCTTTTGTAGTAAACTAAACCTCTGATTCACAAGGAAACAGAATTTATTGTAGTTCCGATTTCCATAGTGTTTGTGCACAAATCATGAACTATACCTGGTGAAAATCGTGACTCACCAGAGGGCTTGGTGTTACAGGACAAGGAACTGGAAGAGATTTTTTTTTTTTAATGCACTTGAGAAGGAAAAACGATTGACAAGCATCATTGGACAAACCCCCTTCCCTTTACTTTTTTGAGCTGTTAGCTCAAGGGGAACAGGAACCAATGGTGTCCCTGATGTCTGTTGCCTGGGGAGCTCTGGTCACTTGGGAGCCTTTCAACAGTGCACAGAAAACCAGTGAGACTGAGTGGTCTAAGTCACAGGCATGCCGACTGAGTGCCAGGTCACAGGGCCACCTGATACTATTCCTTGGTGGGGGGAGTAAAGGAAAGGGGTTTTCTCTGGGTGCACAGCTTTCATGGTGCCAAGCTCTTCTCTGTGCATGGGAAACAACAGTTATGTGCTTTCCTGGACAAAGGATCTTCCACAATACACTTGAGCTGGAGGTTTTTGTTTTTTTGTTTTTTCTTAATCAGGGCTTTCTAGGGGCATTCCAATGAGTAAGAGTTTGAAAGAGGATAGATAGGAAAAGAGATCTTGAGAAAAAAGGAAGGACTAGTGTTTTTAAATTCTAACGCTGAATGGTATTCATATTAACAGAGTAAGAAAAACAGTGTGACTATCTCAGTAGATGCAGGAAAGGGATAGGATAGAACACAACACCCTATCATCATGTACTTTCTCACTATACCAGAACAGAAGGGAACTTCCATAATCTGGTAAATTGCATCTTTAATAAAACCTACAATGGAGAGCACACTTAATGGTAAAAGAGATCTGGAAGTTGACAAGGCTGCTTTCTCTCATCACACTCAAGAGGGAGATGCTTGCGGTTGTTGGGCCCAGGAGGGTGAGGGGAGAAGGTGACCCAAAAGAAATACTGCTAGAGTGCTTTGATCTACAAATGGTCAAAGAGGTCACCAATCAGAGGCAATAGCCACCCCAGGCAATTGCATCTCAAGTAAGAAAAAAAGGACCGGGCAGGACCCACTGCACATGTGTGAAGCCCAGTCAATTAAAATCCTCCCTGGAATGGGGTCAGTCATGTGCGGCTGTGCCTGGACAGTGAGGGCAGAGGCTGCTGGCAGGGGGTTCTGAGCCTCAGGATGGACTAGGTTTTGATTGCCTAAGTTAGTGTTTCCTAAATCCCAAAGGATTGTCACCTGAATTCCTGAAATTTGAACAAAACAAAATAAAACAACAACAAAAAACAGCCAACAGGGTCATAGACCATTCCTAGACCTACTGAGTCAGGTTTTCTGAGGGTGGGGCCCCAGGATATTTCTCTATAATAATTATCCTGCATAATTTGGATGGAAGCCACTCTTTAGGAATTCTTGTAAGACTTTTCATTTAAAAAAATCTGATTTTTCATATCAATGATAATTGCTTGGGCACAGGGTCTGTGTCTTTCCTAGACAGAATTTGTAATGTCTAGCATGATTCCACGTATAGAGTTAGTGCTCAAAAAGCATTTGTAGAAGCATTATGGGAGCTGTTTCTCAACGGTGGCCATCAACTGCGCAGAGTGTGGGGGAGGGTACTGTTGACTCAGAGATGAAACTATCAACCTGAACCTATTACTCAATGTGCGATGCCAAGTAATGGTAAATCACAAAAAAATAAAAAATAAAAAAAATTCCCTTTGCCTTGAAAGAACCACGTGTGGGTAGAATAGCCTAGAGACTTTCTCTTTTGCAAAGGCTATTTTTAAAGCTCCAGGGTAACAAGCAAATCAAAGGTAATAAACACCCAGCTTTCTTGACTACCTTCCAGGATTATTTATGGCAGTCTTCAGCCACAGATAATAATTAAAGCCACCTGGTCCTTGGTTTTCTCATCTGCAAAATGGGGGCATGGACATTTGCCAGCTTCTTTTGTCAAAGAGATATCAGTAGGACCGGGGGCCATCTGTTTAGTATCGGGGGGCATTCAGGAGAGCCATAAAAAGAGTGGGGCACCCTCCAATTTCTCATGAACCCCAGGCTGCTATATACAAGAAAGTCCTCACTTCTGAATACTGGCATACATCCAGGCCACTTTGCCTTGGGTCTAGGCAGTCTCTATTTGATCAGAATGAATGTGATTTCCTTTTTAATTGTACCTAGTCATAACATCTAATTATTTAAGGCATAATAAACCTGGAAATCCCAACCATTAATGCTACTCTCAGATAAGAGCCTGCCATGCAGCTGTCAGCCCTATTTGTCAATAATGGCTGGAAGCTGGGGTTGACGAGGTGCAGTCTGAATCCCACTGCTTCTTCGGCAGAGGTAGCCCAAATTGCTCTTACCTTGGAAAAGTGCAGACTGTTGAAGCTTGGAGGGTCCCTAGTGTGCATGAAGGTTGAGAACAAAACCATGAAAAGGAATTCAGTTATGTAGTCTCTTGGTCAGAAGAAAACAAGGAAAACTAGTGAATGCAGAGACTTTACACTACTATTGCATTTCATTATTGCAATAACAATTGTTATCCTTATTATTACTATTCCTATTCTCTTGATTTGGAAGAGGACACTGGAGCTAGGAGAGGTGAAACACTTTATCCAAGGCCACCCGGCTAGCAATGCAGCTAGATTCCATGTCAGGATTCTTGACTCTAAATTAAATGATCTCTTCACTATGCTCTGCTGTCTTGCCCAGAGGCAAATTCTATGGAAGAATGGAATGATTCTTGTTTGCAGGAGAAATGAGAAAGGGGCTTAGCTGATTCAGTGTGTAAAGGAAACATGGGGGATTCTGTAGGTAGAAATGAACTTTAATACTATATCCATGGATTACCCGTTTCACTTGGGGGTCCATTATTGTTTTAGCTGGACTCAGGCAATGTACCTTTTCATGTATTTAAATTTTTAATATCATAGTATTTCTCTGAAATAAATGGTGATTCTTAACCTGGGAATTCTCATGAGCTCTACAGACTGTCTCCCAAGGAAAATGTATTTATGCACATAAGACCCCCCACTTTAAAAACACCGGCCCCCTCTCCTCTTCCACTTTACCCCTAAGGTCAGGAAATCTTTCTCTAGATATGACTTATAAATTGCTCTGATTTTCTGGGCCACAGAAAATCTTCATAGTCTAGGGACTGCTCAACCTGTAGGCCATCAGTTTTTTCTATTTCTAGTCCTATCTATCCTATTTGTCTATCCACTGATGATAAATCATTCACTGGAAGGACATATGAATTTTTTCTGTCTATGCAACACCACATATCTGGCTATACGATGCTGACAATTTCTCTGTTTTATTCATTGCTGTATCCCTGAAGCCTAGAACAATTCTCAGCATAATTACATAATGTAATCTGTATATTTTATTTTTGGGTTGAATACACATCTTTAAAAATTGTTGTGTGTGGGGTGCCTGGGTGGCTCAGCGGGTTAGGCCGCTGCTTTCGGCTCAGGTCATGAACTCCTTGTCCTTGGATCGAGCCCCGAATCGGGCTCTCTGCTCGGCGGGGAGCCTGCTTCCTCCTTTCTGCCTGCTTGTGATCTCTCTCAATAAATCTCTCTCAAATAAATAAATAAATAAATATTAAAAAAAATTGTTGTGTGAAAATATTTGGAAGTTAACCACATACATCTAATAGGAAAACTTTTTTTTTTTTTTTTTTTTTTTTAAAGAATGTGGGCATGCGCATGGTTGCATTGGGAGGGTAGGGGTAGAGGGAGAAAGAGAGAGAATCTTAAGCAGGATCCATGCTCAGTGCAGAGCCCATAGGGGGCTCCATATGGGGCTCAGTCTCACCACCGTGAGATCATGACCTGAGCTGAAATCAAGAATTGGACACTTGGGGGGCGCCTGGGTGGCTCAGTGGGTTAAGCCGCTGCCTTTGGCTCGGGTCATGATCTCAGGGTCCTGGGATCAAGTCCCATATTGGGCTCTCTGCTCGGTGGGGAGCCTGCTTCCCTCTCTCTCTCTCTGCCTGCCTCTCTACCTACTTGTGATCTCTCTCTATCAAATAAATAAATAAAATCTTTAAAAAAAAAAAAAGAATTGGACACTTGGGAGCCTGGGTGGCTCAGCGGGTTAAAGCCTCTGCCTTCAGCTCGGGTCATGGTCTTGGGGTCCTGGGATCGAGTCCCACATCGGGCTCTCTGCTCAGTGGGGAGTCTGCTTCCCCCTCTCTCTCTGCCTGCCTCTCTGCCTGCTTGTGATCTTTGTCTGCCAAATAAATAAAATCTTTAAAAAAGATTTAGACATTGAGTGGGGTAATTTCATAATTTTTCTCTTAGAATTTATTAATGTGGCAAATTACACTGAGAAAGATTTAAGAACAAACCATCCTTGTATTCCCAGAATAAATCTTACTTAGTCATAATGTGTTGTTATTATTATTATTCTATCACCATCATGTACCAGCAAACCAAAATGTTACTTGGGGTTTTTGAACCTCTGTGCACAAGTAACAGGCCTGTAGTCTTTCCTTGTATTCACTTCTCTCATTTCAAAGTCAAGAATTACATCAGCCTTTTATTTTCAAGCTACTCGTGACTTTTTTGTTTTGATTCTCTCTGACAGACAACATAGTGTCGGTTTGTTTTGGTTTTTTTAGAATTTAATTCAATAAATGAGTCTGTATCTTTTTATGGGTGAGTTTACTGCGTTTTATATTCACTGTAATTCTATGCTATTAGAACTTATCCTGCTAGCCTGTTTCTATTTTCCATTCACTGTATTTTGTTTTTTAATACCCCCTTCCTGTTTTACACAGAAAGATCCAGTTTTATTCAGCTGGTTTAAAAATGTGACATTCTGGGGAACCTGGGTGGCTCAGTGGGTCAAGCTTCTGCCTTCGGCTCAGGTCATGATCCCGGGGTCCTGGGATTGAGCCCTACATTGGGCTCTCTGCTCAGCAGGGAGCCTGCTTCCCTTCCTCTCTCTCTGCTGCCTCTCTGCCTACTTGTGATCTCTCTCTGTCAAATAAATAAATAAAAATCTTAAAAAAAAAATAAAAATGTGACATTCTATATCTGTTCTTATAGTAAGAACAAAAGTGTCCATCACTCCTTACTTCTAATCCATACTTGGGTTTATATTTTCCCCTGTCAATTTCTTAAATTTGTCAATACTTATATTTTCCCTTCTGTAAAACAAAGACATTAGCATATTTTAATTTCTCTTTGATTTTTCTCTTTGATCTCTTTAATTTCTCTTTAATTTCTCCAGGGCCACACATTATATGCCTCTGCATATTAGTGAATGATGTCCTTTGCAGTTGAGCAATCATGCTGATATTTTTTAGATTTTTTGCTCTGGGTAGTTTGGGATGTATTTTCTCCTTCTTTTTAACTTAAATAAAATTCCTATCATCAACTTTAACCATGGATCTGATCACCTTTTGCTCTTGTATTTCTTGAAATTCTTCCAGTTGCCCTTTTTATTTGAGTGCTTCCTTAAAGAGCTATTTTAATGTGAGGCCTTGTCTATCTGAGGATGTTTTTGTTATGCAACAATATTTAACTGATAGTTTGGCTGGGTTTAAAATTACAGGTTCCATGCTCTTTTCTTTGATACTGTAAAAATATTTCTTCATTGTTTGCATCTAGTTTTGCTGCTGAGAAGAATACTATTAATATGATTTTTGTTCCTCAGCTGTTAATATGCTTTTTTCCCATAGGTTTTTAGATTTTCCTCTTTGCATAAGTTGTTTTTAAACTTCCTTATAATGAGTCCAGGTGTTAGTTTGTCCTCACCTCTATGGTTTGTCCATTAGTCTTTCCATCTTAGATCTTTCATAATTTCTTTTAAATTTTAGGAATTTATCATCATACTCAAGACAAGGATGAGACAAGAATAACCACTATCACCATTTCTATTCATCATGGTATCCGCTAACCCTATAAGGAAAGGAACGAGATGTAAGGATTGAGGGTGCCTAGGTAGCTCAGTTGGTTAAGCATCTGCCTTTGACTTGGGTCATGATCCTGGGGTCCTGGGATCAAGTCCTCTGTTGGGTTTCCCACCTGACAGGGAGTCTGCTTCTTCCTCTCCCTCTACTGCTCCCCCTGCTTGTGCGCTCTCTCTCAAATAAATAAATAAATAAGTAAAATCTTTCATTAAAGAAGAGAGAGAGAGATGTAAGGATTGGAAGGGTAAAGAGAAAACTACTATTGTTACCTGAAGAAATGATAATCTACCTAGAAAGACCATCATAACCAAGAGAGACAAACTTTTAGAACCAGTACAAGACTTTAGCAAGGTTGCTAGAGGTAAGATAAACTCACAAATACTATGTTTCACTAACATCAATGGCCAACTCAAAAATACAACAGAAAGTAAGATGCCATTCACAATGTCAATAGGAGTTATGAAGCAAGTAGGAATAAACTTAGCTAAGAACACACCAGAATTCCATGGAGAAAATTTTAAAAATCTAGTAATAAAGGGTATGGAATATGATCTCCATGGATGGAGAGCTATCCCCTGCTTAGCTGGGCCAAATTAATCTTATAATGATATCAGTCCTTCTCAAAGCATTCTATAAATTCAATGAACAACCAATAAAAATTCCAGTTTATATTTTTTGGAGGAACTTGATAAACTTATTCTAAAATTTTAAGATATGCTATAATAAATAATAATGAAAACTTTCAAGCATTAGGACAAGAACAGACAATGAGATCAATGAAGTACAATGGAATTTAAAGACAGATCCAGGGGGCGCCTGGATGGCTCAGTGGGTTAAGCCGCTGCCTTCAGCTCAGGTCATGATCTCAGAGCCCTGGGATCGAGTCCCGCATCGGGCTCTCTGCTCAGCAGAGAGCCTGCTTCCCTCTCTCTCTCTGCCTGCCTCTCCATCTACTTGTGATTTCTCTCTGTCAAATAAATAAATAAGATCTTTAAAAAAAAAAAAAAATAAAGACAGATCCAGGGCACCTGGGTGGCTCAGTGGGTTAAAGCCTATGCCTTCGGCTCAGGTCATGATCTCAGGGTCCTGGGATCAAGTCCCGCATCGGGCTCTCTGCTCAGCGGGGAGCCTGCTTCTTCCTCTCTCTCTCTGCCTGCCTCTCTGCCTACTTGTGATCTGTCAAATTAAAAAAAAAAAAAAAAAAGACAGATCCATATATATAAATTAGGCATTTCTATTTAAAAAAAGGACAACACAAATAATGTTAAGAGATGCCAGGGCGCCTGGGTGCCTCAGTGGGTTAAAGCCTCTGCCTTTGGCTCAGGTCATGATCCCAGGGTCCTGGGATGGAGCCCTGCATTGAGCTCTCTGCTCAGCAGGGAGCCTGCTTTGCTCCCCCCTCCACCCACTGCCCCACCTGTCTCTCTGCCTACTTGTGATCTCTGTCAAATTAAAAAAAAAAAAAAAAAACTTAAAAAAAAAAGAGAGAGAGAGATGCCAGATTAGAAGAAGAAATCTATATTGAGTAAAACAGATAATATCTAGAATTTTACATGTAGAATATACAAAGAATTCCTAGCCAACAAGAAAATGACAGCAACCCCACTGGGTGAAATTCGCAAAGGAATAAAGAGTCATTTTAGAGAGGAGGAAGTCCATAAGGTAAACAAGCATATGAAACAAGCATATGAAGAGAACAAGTATGTATTACTACATATTAGTATTAGTAATGGAGAACAAATCCACAATGAGCTATCACTACACCTATGAGGTCAGCAAAAATTGGGAAGCTGGATGGTGCCAAATTTGGTTGAGACATGGAAAAACATGAAGCTGGTGGGAGTCCTGGAGAATAATCTGGTTGTATTTTGTCAGCTTAAATATGTGCAGACATAGTAATTCTACCTCTGGGCATATAACCCACAAAAGCATTCACGTCTGTAAAATGATGCATCAAACTAGTCATCGATACTTTGATTGTGAAGGGAGAAGCAGGAGACAATCTGATTAAGTAAAATGCCGTGTGTGCATTCAATGGGCTTCTGTGAAGACATCAGAAGAGACAGATGGGATGTCTACCCAGCAATGTGGATGGACCTTAAACATGGTGCTGAATGACAAGCTCAGGAACAGTGCAAGTGCTTATAAATCAACATGAATAAAAAAATCTGTGCATGCAAAACAGTACACATTTTGTGAGGACAGGTACAAATGTCTACAAATAAAGGGATTGACATCAACCAGATGAAAACCTGCTTTGACTGGCATGTGATGGAGTAGAGTGGTGACAAGAGAAAGAGTAGGTATGGAAGATTTGGGTAGGGAATGAATGAATGAATGAATGAGTGAATGAGTGAATGAAAGAATAAGATACCCATGGTGATAAAATGCCATGGCTGAAAAGGATGATGAAGGCCCAAACAGAAAGGGGGAAAATAAGGCCTAGTCTGGATGATGGCACATAGTGAGTACAAGTAGATAAATGCTGAATGAAGGAAGGAATGAAGTCTGTCGTAAATCCGTTTTGCAAAGCTAAGGATTCTTTTGCAGTATGAAACAGTGCTCTTTAATGAATTATTTTAGATGTTTTGGTTTTGATATTTGAAAGTTTTTTAAAAAAATGTAAGCACACCTCAATTTGAGACATCCAGAGGCATTGAAAGAATGTTTTCTTCAATTTCTTGAAGCATTGCATACACATGGACACCTCCTTCCCTTTTGAACTATGTCATGCAGTTTGGATTTGGATTCTCAGCAACCCAAAATGTCTTCCCAACAAATATTGGTTATTTCGACCAAGTCTCGGTTCCCAAAGACCTGCTTCTATGTAGTCATTGATATCCAGAGTCTTTGCTGGAAGCACTGAGCTGGCATCTGGTTCCTGAGCTTCAAAGCTGTCAGAGGCCACAGGGCTTAGAGTTGGGCATGACGGTGGGCTTATCTCCTGACCTTTGTTTTTTACCTGCTGCTGTATAAGATCTGATTTGTCAGTATACCTCTAGGTTTGTCTTCTTCCTCTCTTCTTTCTAGAGGACAGAGAATTATCCCAGATACTCCATTGATCTGTTCTAGGTTTTAAACATGGCTGACATTTGGCTTTCATTGCCTTCAACTTAACAAGTATCTGTCAGTGTGATTCTTTTAAGCTCTGGGTAGTCTGACAGCCGGCCTATCACCTAAGAGCCCCGTGACATTGGGCCAGTTAAATTTCCTGGGCATTTGTTTCTCTGAACCATATGGACAGAAGTTTCCTCACAGAGTTGTGATAACTCAATCAGATGATGTAGTCAAGGCTTCACACAGTGCTTGGTGCCTAGTAAGTAGTTGTACTGCTTCATGGAAATTATTATGCAAGGCCATGAGAAGAGACCAAGATAAATAAGAAAAACTTATTAATTTCGTAAAACTTGGAGAAATAGGACAAAACGCAGAACAATGTGAGGCAGGACCAGTGAGTTGCATATCCTCTTAAGAACCCTATGAGACATTCAGAGAACTGGTTCTTCATTTTATAAACAAGGAAACAGAAACTCAGAGTTACAGGACTTGGTGAAGAGGACACAGCCAGTGAGTGGCACAGCCTTGCTGGGAACTCACCCCTCCTATGACCGAGCCAGGGTGGATGGGTGTGCCTTGGTTTCTAGTGGACAGAGTTGCGTCAGACATCTCTGAAGCAGTGTGGGGGGCAGAGCGGCAAGGGGGCCTGCGCTAGGGGGCCATAGTCAGGGGGTCAGATGATTGGGTCACTGGGGCCTGAGCATGTGGATTCAGACCTGCAGTGGCAGAAAGCTTCCAAACTGGGAGGGAGTCTAACCCCCATTCGCTATAAAGTGGTGAGCTTCACTACTTTTCCTTTGAGAAGCTTCGTGCTAGCAGGTGGTTGGGTACTAGGAAGGAGGCCCTGTTCATATTGTATCATTAAAGAGCACGGGTGTCTCCTCCTCTCTTCCCTGAGTGAGTTGGCCTCTTTCTCCATGGGCGTATGAACCGCTGGAACCAGCATCCCCCATATTTAGGCATGATTAAGCTTCGCCATTTTGGTAGTGGCTGGGGTACAAGGGAGGGACTACTGTGTTTCAAAATGGAATAAACAGAAAAGCAGTATTAAAAGAATGAAGAGGTTGTTTAGTGAGGCTTGAAGAGACGACAGGTGTTTCCTCCTGTGTTGAGAACCAGTGACCCCTGGGAATTGCATTTCCTGTTGAGCAGGGCCCATGGCGGACTGAGTCCTGCTGACCTGCCTGTGGTAGAGAAGGCTGAACGGGCACCACAGGAAACACAAAGGTGTCCAGGGGTCTTTTGGGCTCCTCATGAGTGTGGAGGGCCCCGAGACCTGACACGCGTGCTCGCACAGCTCACGCCCACAGACACGCTCACCCCACCCTCCCCACGCGATCACACCGCACTCTGGGGCTGTGTCTGGATGGCCAGGGCCTCCTGCGTTGAGCTGTTGTTCGGATCCAGCTGGCTGGCTCCGTGAGTCCAGCGGTCTGTAGCCAGGGGGCCTCCGAGGGCGCACACAGTGGGGTGACAGGCAGCCTTGCTAAAGAAAAAGTGCGCCCGTGCCTGAGGTGGGAGGATGTGATGACGCGGTGGCCCCCGCGCAGCGGGAACTCGGGCCTTTAAAAAGCTGAGGAAACAGCCTGTGAGCAAAGCCGTGGCTACACTGGAGGAAAGCACACCCAGGCCTCACATTCAAGAAGCCAAACTGTCTGCTTCAAAGAGAAAGGGCAACATCCTGTCACAGGCCATGCTCTGGCAAAAACGTAAGTGGTTCGGCCGTGGCTGTCAGAGCCCTATCAGCACAGGTAGGCGCCGGGAGCTCCCCAGCGAACCTGGGACTTCTCAGAGAGGATGTGGTCGTGATGGAGGCCACCGGGTTCTGGGTCCCCAGCCAGGGAGGGGCAGCTCAGGGGTGAGGTGGGCGACGGAGCCCGATGGAGAAACCAACCTGTCAGAGGTGATGCTAAGTTTCCAGGCTGGAGGGGAACGAACGAGTGTTCCAAGGTGGGACAGCTCATTGTGTCTCCGCCGTGAGGCATGAATCACCGTGCGGAGGAAAGGCCAGCTCATGATTCACACAGTGAAAAGCCAAATGTGACACTGGTTTGGGGCCGAGAGGGGGAAGCCGTGGAGTCCTTTCCATGACTGGCTTTATTTTTCGCAAACAGCTGCTCTTGAACTCGAGGTGCCACTCCTTGGGCCTGTTTCTCTCTGGGTTGCTTGACTTTCTGCTGAGGGCATGATTTGCTGCTGCCAGTGCCCTGGGACTGTCTGGAAAGTTGGCTTCGCCAGGCATGTCTTGGCTTGCTCCACGGCCCTGCCTCTTGTCATTCTTCTTTGTGCTCTGTGGCAAGGCTGGTGTGTCCCCGTGTAAGGGGGCAGCGGGTTTATCTTTAACCTCCGTGTTTATCCCTGGGGTTGGATGGAACAACCGTGAACTTTATTTTCCATTATGTGGGATCAAACAGAGACTCGTGTTATTAATAATTGAAAGCATACAGTGAGTATCTACAACATTCCTTTCTTGAAATAACAAAGTCAACTCAACAGCCTCACGAGAGTCGAACGTTTGGGGGGCTCGGTTCTGTACTTCCTCGAGAATGAAATATTACCAAAAAATTGCTCTGTTTCTTCAAAGGGGCTGAGCTCTTTAAAATGCCTTTTAATGAGTTTATGTACACCCTGCTTCAAGCAAACTTAATGTAAAAGAATGTAGATTTACAGAAAAAGATAAATTGGGGAGTGTTTATTTTAGTAACAGATATTCTCTTGGGGGCCTTCAAGTTCTAAAAATATACTTTCACTGATTAAAACATAACTTACAGCCTCTTTATCACCAACTCATTGTTTCCTTTATTTCTTGTGTAAATTCTCTGGAATTAAGCTTGTTAATATATAATTCCGAGGAGCGATTTCAAAATTTCTCCGACTGTGAAGTCTCTTTGTTTGATACTGGCAAGATGCAATTTTTTTTTTTTTTTTCATAAAAAGAGATGAACTTTAATTTGGGCTTGAGAGCTATGGGCTCCTTCCAAGAGAATCAGAGATACACTGACACGGGCAGTGTGCACGGCTACTGAAGGAGAGGGGAACAGCAGCCAGCCCCAGGGAAGTTGGGGCTGAAAGCAGATGGGCACTCCTGTCTTTACTGGAAGCTGATGAGAGTCCATATGCCCTTACCCTTAGCGCTGAATAATGGTGGGTTTTATGTGAGCTCTTGAGGAACTTTTGCCTTGGTTCCTACTTATTCAGAGCAAGTCACTTTCCTTTTTTATTTTTATTTTTTTTAAATCTTTAGGTTTCACATGAGTAAAGTGGGGTAAAAATTATACCCATTCCTCAGAGCCACGCTTACCTTGGTAAGCTGAGATGCCTCCACCATGGTATGGACGGCTTTGGTTTCCCTCAGTGTCTAAGATATACCAGCTACGTTCCTGCCTTCATGAGCTACCGTGTTCCCCACTCTTGGTTATGCACTACATTCTTCCTTCCTTAATTCCTCTGAAGAGAGTAGAAGTTTTTTTGTTTTGTTTTGTTTTTTTCGAAAGAGATGCTGGAGGCATGTTTCCTGCTCACACCCTGGACGCCAGTCACGTCCAGCAAAACTCCATCCTTGGGAGACCACGTTGTAAGCTCATCTGTGGAATAAGTGGGGTGAATAGTTCTACACATTCAGATGCACACTGTCAAAATCCTCTTTAATTGTCCTTTGGCACCTCAAAGGAAATTAGGAGAGGGCCCAGGCACTGGACCCATCCCCTTACCCAGGATCCAAGTAAAACCCTTGGCCAGGGGCACTGAGGGGACCTGGGTGCCTGGATCCTGTGGGGAACCAGTAAAAAAGGGAAGCATCATCAGCCCACTTAGAATCACCTGATGGAAGGGCACAGTTTGAAATCAGACGCCAAGAGTGCTGAAAAGGCACTTTCTTTTTTGAGAAAACACCCTCGGGCCATGATCTGAAATGACTGTACTATGGCGTTCTGGAAAGGGTTAAGAAAACACCCACTTTGTAAATGCTGCCTCCTCCCTACCTGGCCCAGGATCCCTGTTTGTGGACTAAATGTGAACACTGACTTTGATTCAGAGCAGCTCAGACCTGCTGGCACACAGAAGTGGAAATCTGCAAGCCCCATTCATGGTTCTGAGCTTTGCTTCACTGGCCGGCAGATTCTCCTTCTGGGTCCAGGACTTGGTCCTGGAGGCCCTGCGTAGATGTGAAGGCACAGCCGCTCCAACCAGAGGCCCTTGTTCAGGCCAACTTGTCACAGTGCAGTAGGAGCGGCAGGAGCGAGGGAGTGAGACAGGTCTGGGTTTGAAAGCCGGCTCTGCAGCTCATTCAACCTTTGCTGATTCTGAAAAATCTGAAAAATGGGGGTTTTCATGCCTGCCTTAGGAGGTTTTATTTGGAGCGAAAGTAGGGAATGTGGTAGTGTCATCAAGTCTTTGGAGAGTGGGGAGGGTGCACTTTCCATCGTCCGGCACGTCTCCTGTGCCCATCTGGAGGGATCAGAGTTCTGCTAACTTCCTTCCGGTCTGTGCTTTTCCAAACACTTTGATTGGAGCTGTTAAAAAGGCCTGATCAAAATATTCTTGAGTGATAGAATCTTTCAAACGGTGTTCCAAGGGTCTAAATCAGAGGTCTGCAGACCACAGTCTGAGTGCCAAATTGGCCCCATCACCCGTTTTTGCAAATAAAATAGTATTGGGACTTGGCCATCTCTCTTTGTTTGAATATTGCCCAGGGCTGGTTTTCCTATGTCAGAAGCACTGAGTAGGTGCTACAGAGAATATATATATGGACTACAAAGCCAAGAATATTCACTATCTGGTCCATTAGAGGAAAAAGTTTGCGGTCCTCTGGGATAAATGATTTGGGTCATACTTTACATGCTATTTCCTTAGGTTTCTCTGTATCCTGTGCACAGGGCCAACACCAGTGGGAGATAAAACCTGCAGTCCATTGATTAAATGATTTGCATAAAGCCAAAATTTGATCTGATGGACTTCTTCTGTAATAGCTATGAAACTGTGTACAATAAACTCAACACATTTCTAACATTTGTTAGAAAATGAATGAATCACACTTTGCTTTTTATTGTTGTTATTTGTGTAAGGGAAAGACGTAATGTGATCATGAAAGGCGGGCTGACTGATTTTTCTCTGAATTGGCCACTTGTCTTGATGTCCCGTAGATGTGGCTCCAGTGTGCAGGGAGGGAGGCACGACAGGAACACGAAACAGTAACTGTTGAACTCTCACAGCACAGATGTGCCTTTGCTCCCAGATGTCAATGGAGTAGAGGTTCCCAGACAGACAAATTAGGGTCTCAAAATTCTCATGAATGTAGAACTCTGGATTTACTCCAGGGTTCCACTGAATAGCCGATTTCTGTAGGGAAGCTAAAAAACCAGTTAAACCTAAGGAAAACCTGTAATAACCCTGTAATATCTGAAACCGCATCTATTGCAGAAACTCAGGAAAAAGTAATACAGGTTTTGTGGAGCACTGCTCACATTTCTGTTGTGTGTCACAACCTTTGTCCCCTTTGTAAGCATCTTTACTTTTCACCAAGTTTATTTACTGACTCAGTGGTTCTTGCTGATAAGAACAAGTCAAGTCTAAAGGACAGACACAGACTCATAAGCCCAGAAGAAAGTGAAATAAGGGACAAACATCTACCAGGCACACAGATTAGTTGGTAAAAGAGCAGTAATTTTCAAGGTGGACCCTTTACGTCCTTCTCCTTGTATTTATTAAAGGAAAATGCCAACTTTGTTTTTTTCTTATCTCCGACTTTGTTTTTCTCCGCAAGTCAGAGGTTTGGAAGTCTTTCTTCCAGTTCATATCTGCAAATCCGTTCTGTGGTGAGGAACAAAGAAGAACTAAGGTGGTCTACACTTACTGGCTAAAAATCTGCTCATTTAATTTGTTTAGAAGTTCTGTGGATTTTTGCTTTTAAACCTTTCCATTACAAAATAAAGGTATGAGGTTCTTTCCCCCCACTCTGACTTCTTTCTAAAGAAGTTTATTTTCCTACTATGTCCACCAATTTCTGACTTTGATCCATCCAAAGTTGGCTGATTACCAATGTAAGTTTCACAATTATGAAATACTTATCGATGTTCTAGTTTTCTCATTTTTGTAGAACAATTGTTCGATACGAGCGGGCCTGCCAGGGATGGAGAGGCCTTTACTGGAAACTTCTTGTCCTGGTTGTGTAATGCTACGGACAAAACATTGTTGTTGGAGGCAGGAGATATGGAGTTTACTTTCCAATGTTATTAGGTGCGGGGCTCCCAGCAAACCACCTAGCCACTCTGGGTCTCAGCATCCTGGCTGTAAAAAGGGATGCCTTTACGTGGCTAAGAGGCAGGGAGATTGAACTTGACCCAAGTTCTTTTCCAGCTATAACTGCTGAGCTTTCATGAAGGCTTATACAAAATAAATCCAAGTTTCAAACACTAGTCTTTAGTCTAACAGAAAGCATTCCTCCCACTGCACAGAGCAGTGCTTTTCAACCGTGGCGACAGGTCGGAGTCCTCTGAGAAATTCAAAAAATACAAAAGTCCAGGTCCCAACCCAGAGGTTCTCATTAAAATGCCCTGGGCATTAGATTTTCCAGTCTTCCTAGGCAATCTGAATGAGCAGCCAAGGTGAGAACTACTGACCTAGAAGTTGCAGGGAAGGGCTTCTAATATACCTTTGAATGGTTTACCTATGCACCCAGCCCTTTCTATCCTTTCCACGGGGACAATCCCAGCTGTGGGGCATGAGCACTCACTTGGCACTCCACAGGGCACCGAGTGATCTGTTGCATCGGTTTAACAGCATTTGGTTGCTAGTGAAGAGACCTGAAACAAGATGGATTTAAACAAGACAGCGGTGCACGTTCTCTCACACTGAAGTCTCCAGTAAGCCGGGTGGGACTGCATGCAGACTTCTGTCTTTCTGGTCGGCTGTCCTAGGCACGGGGATCTTGCTCTCCAAGTTGTCTCGCAGCTGCCACTTTAGCTCCAGCGACCACATCCATGTTTTGGACAAGGAAGAAGAAGAGCAAAGAAAGGCAAG
This sequence comes from Mustela nigripes, assembly GCF_022355385.1. Taxonomy (NCBI): domain Eukaryota; kingdom Metazoa; phylum Chordata; class Mammalia; order Carnivora; family Mustelidae; genus Mustela; species Mustela nigripes. The sequence goes on from NC_081557.1 coordinate 97,264,890, forward strand.
GAGGTCACACCTCCTGCCACCCCACCACGACTGCCGACACCTAACGGCCGCTTGGATCTACAAGGGAGGATCATGTCATTGTGTCGTGGGCACACGGACATCCACCCCCGTACCGTGGGGCGCGGTAGTAAGAGAGGTGAGGGCTGATGCGGGGTGTGGCAGCTGCCAGTGTGTACCACACTTGGGATGGATTCTCTCCTTTAATCCTCACAGAAACTCCACGAGGTAGGTTCTGGGCTAAGCTCCATTTCACAGATGGCAAGATGGAAGCTTGAAGATTAGGTTAGTAAGTCAGCCTGAATATCGTCTTACAAAGCTGTGCCGTGTCTCTGCTGTGGGCCTTGGCTCACCCCGAGGGATGGGAGGGTGCTCTGGGTGAAGGCACAGGCCTTCCACGGCAGGTAAAGGAGCAGAAACCCAACGGCAATAACGAAGCGGCCAGGTGGTGGGTTCCGGGGCCTCCTTCGCAGACTTGGTCTGACATTTCACGTTGCTTACTGCAAGGAATAAGGTCTCTGCGTCTATACCTCTTCTACTGGGCTCTTTCACAGATTTTTCAGCTGTAGTGGGAGGGCCTGAAGGCGAGAGAGCAATCTAGACTCTTTCCCCCCAAACCCAGCCCATCTGGCAGCCTGAGCTGGGACCCCTCAAGGCTTCTGCCTCCGTGGTGCTTCCTTCCTTCTAAAGCGTCTAGACTTTGGAAGAGTCAGACTATCCCTTCACACATGTGCCCAGGTGTGTGCATGTGAGTGGTGTGGTGTGGAAAGCAACATATAGAGAACAGGGGTTTATTTGGAACCAGAAAGTGACGTCTCTGTTCTCTCTGTGCTGTTAGTGGTTTAAAGCTTAGCCTCTGGGGGAGGCGGATCCAAGTCTGAATCCTAGACCCAGGCCTCACTGGTCACAGGGTCCCGACAAGCCCTTCTGTCTCACTCTGCTGCCACTTCCTAAATATGTAACAGGACCACGGTTCTTACTTCTTTGCTTCATGGGGCTATGGTAGGTATTTACTACTGCTCTTCGCATGAAGTCAAGGCTCAATAATAAATATTAGTTACTATTCTTATTTTCCCGCTCTCTCTCTCTCTCTACCTCTGAGAATAAAACTTATGCAGCTAATTATAGATGGTGATTCGTGTGGCCTCTGAGTTCTGCATTTCTTGTGAAACAGCACGGCACACATTTCCAGTCTTGTAACTTGTGGTGGGGTTCGTGATCAGGGCTAAGGCTGATGGCTGAGATGGCCATTCTGGGACCAAACCGGGAACCTGGGCCATTTTCTACCACGCCTCATAAGGCAGCAGGCTTGTACTGACTGACAAACTGTGTTTGTTTTCTTTTAATTCACAAGATTGGACTTGAGGTTTATAATCTAGCTGTCAGGAGACTGACCCTTGAATTTTGTAAGAAATAGCACAAATGATACTGAAAACTGAAACAGCAATGTGCTGCCTTTCTTAGTAATGGTTTCATTAGTATCACTTTCTGGGAAGCACCGGCAGCCAAAGAATGATAAACCAGAGTCATTCTTAGACCAGGTGTTGGGACCAAAAAGGATTGGACCACCCTTAAGAAAAGCTGAATTACTTTTTAATCCTCTAGAAAGACTCTTAGATTTAACAGGAAGATAGAAAGTGTACAAAGATTTCTACCACTTCCCTAGGACTGCTAAATGTTGGGGAGACAGAAAAGAGGAAAAAAAGGGAGGAAGGAGAGTTGAAAGCAGGAGCAAGTTTTAATGCTGGATGAAGGCAACACTGATTCAGGAGAGAAAGACATAGAAAGAAAATCGATCATCCCTTTGTTGTCCCATGCATGTGTGCAATGACCTGATAATGGAATTATTCTTAGTAGAGAAATCAAGCAGTGACATACATTATCTTCAGTGGGAGGAAGGGGAAGATGGAATCAGGGACGGTCTCCCGGAGCATATGGCATTGGATATAGACACTCAAGAATAAATGATAGACTTCTTGCTTAGATCTTGGGAGACGAAGAGGCATGTTAGGATATAACATACGAGCATTGGGAAGGAAACCCAAGGATGTCTAGGCTCGTGTTTACAATATTTTTTGACACAAATGTCTTTATTCAAGCCAAACCTGCTGTAGAACTCCAATACGAAAATAAAAATGGAAGAGTTTTGGGAGGATTCTGAAGCTCTGATTGCTCACTGACATCCAGACTCCCCTGCTTCCTTCTCTTTATTGGCAAGTACAGGTGCCTCCACTGTATTCCAGGGTTTTTAGATCACAGCTTGACAACCGTGACTCGGGCCAGTCCTCTACTCCTTCAGCCAGATCCCTGATAGCCGGTCACAGGTCCTTGGTTTAAGTGCTTCTGGGGTCAAGACCACACTCCTGGAGCAAAGTGAGTCACTGTGAAGCATGTCGTATTGGGCTCCATAAAGCTACGAAGCTGTGAAGGTCATGTTTTTAGTCTATGTCAGTATCTTGTGAACAAAGAAAGGAGTATGTTCCTCAAAGATTGACCTGGTGACTCCTTTCCCAGGCTTGCTAATCTGATAACTTCTTCACGGTCCTTCATGGGGAAATGTCCCCACATCCTGAGACCATTGGCTAGTACGCAGAGACTTGGCAAAAAAGCTCATCTTGATTGGCAGTTTATCTCACATCATGAATCACTTACGAGGGCTGACTTCACTCATAGTCTATGCCCAGGTCGCCACAAACCTTGGGGCTGGAGCACTTAGATCTGACCCTGAATATAGAGCTGGTGCTGGGTCTTCTCCTTCCTCCGAGGAATTGGTACCAGGAAAAGTTGATTTCTTTACTAAGAATCTCTTTGGTATGAAATCCCAAACTAGATATTGTTTAAATCAAGGAACAAACAAGTGCGTTTCTTCTCCTTCAGCTGCCTAACCATAGGTTTTTCCTGTTCTCGATCAGACTGGCAATTCTAGATTCAGGCTCTGGGTCTTAATCTAATAAGGAAAGATATTCTATCTCCTCTGCTCAGTGTCCTCACCCTGGTGCTAACTTGCTATAGAATTTGGGTGGGCACCTTAGGGTGGGCTCACCCCCAATAAGGTCTTTTGCTCTTAGTGTAGTCTGTCTCTTTCCCCATTCTGATCCCTGTTGCTCCTGATAAAGTAAAGCCAATGCCCAATATATCAGGCAGAATTCTGCCTTACTCGGATGGGCGATAAAAATTCCCTCCCTCACTGCCAAAGAGCCTTCCTGTGTATACTGCCATGTTCCATCCCATATGGGATATGTGCTCTTAGGTTTCTAGGCCTTTGGAGAAGTACCATGACTATGGCCTCAGTCATCGCTCTATCCCTGTCCTTTGGGAGATACATAAAAGTCCCCTGAGGGGCTACATCTGAGGTCAGGGACAAAGGCATGCCATCTTACTCTGCCTCTCAAAAATCTCAAAGTTTCTCCTTCTTGGAGTTGCCCTTTAAAAACTTAACTCTGCCCCAAGCCTACTCCTCTGCTGGCTTCTAAAGAAAGAAGTCCTCTGTTCAGTTCATGATATCTCTGTAAGACACCAGTGCTAGGATTCTGATGTCTCCTGTCCAGGCTTGTCTTGTTTGCAAATGAGGTCCTTGACTAGTTTCTCTGCACCAACATGGGCCCCCTGTTTCCTAAACATGGCTGTCCTGCTGCTTGGGGACACCAGGCCCAGGCCTGAGGGATGACTTCTAAGAGCACAACGAAAGAAGGCTGAGACAGGCCTAGCTGGCAGCAGAAGGCTCTGGGTTTGCTGATAGGGAATTCAGTATCAGGATATAGCAGGACAAGGGTGAGTTAGAACCCCACCAGGGCTAGCTACTTCTCTGATGAATGATAGGCTGAGATCCTAGGAAATACACCTGTTTGCTGAGTACCTGTTACGTACTAAGTGCTTAACTATGTTAGTTTTAAAAAAAAAATCCTCACGATCATCCTGTGAGATGGATATCATTACTCTCATTTAGTAAACAGGGAAACTGAGGCACATACATGCTAAGCGATTTGCCAGGGGTCACACAGTGATAAGCTACATAGTAGGCTTTCCAAACTAGGTCTGCTTGAGTCCCAACAACATCATACCACTTTTCAATGCCAATGATTTTAGGGTTCCATTAGATGCTTCTCCCCACTCCCAGTTGAAATAAGTCCACCCTTAGATGGAGGTAGGTTCTTACTTCCCTGAGAGCAGTTGTAGCCTGACTCAAACGCTCCGACAAATATGAATCTCAGGAAGTTAGATTTGAGACAGTATAGAACTCCTGGTGACAGCCGATTTCCATCTTGGATTTGGAGTTCCTAGGGCTGGTCTTCCTCTAGTGGGCTAATTGGCCAAGATAGGAAAGGACCAGCTGGTGAAACAACTTTGGGGTTCATTTAGGGTCCCTAGGCTGGGAGTGAACCCTGAACATCCGGGACTGCTTTGTATGTGTTGGGCAACACTTATATTCACGGTGTGGGTTGAGCCTCCCCCAGACCAGACTCCCTGCATTGGGGGTGGGGTGACCGTGCCTCGTGCACTCTCCTCTTTATGAAGCCCCCACAGACTGGGGAACCCCTGCTTGCTACTCATGTAAGTCTCACTGAATCAAGTGGAGGTGGAAATCAGCCCAACCCGCCAGGACCCTTGAGCTATGAGGCAGATAGAGCTCTGTCACAGTTTGTGATTCTAGGTCTGCTGATGCATTTATTTAATTAATGTCTATCTCCCATTCGATTAGACGGTGAGCTCCACGATGGCAGGGACCTGGTTGACTCTGCTTAGCCAGTATTTGTTCAGGGCACGTTCTGCCAGGGCTCTCTGAGTCTTGTCCCCTCGTCTGGGAGTCAGTGTATCTCAGATGGGAGCCTTTTCTGCTCCAGTGACCCCAGTTTCTGTAAGAGAAGGGCAGATGCAGCTGGTTTCTCAGGTGGACCTATCCACTGTCATTTCAGTCAAAAGTACCAAAAATAAAACTTTGCGGGGAATTGCTCAGGTCTCTCAGTTCTCGTCACTCATGTGAGCAGACTGCTGGTAACCTTCTCAGTGACTTCTTTTTCCTCTCTCGGATGGGAAATACTATTTCTTGGGGAAACTGGCAGTCAGCAGAGACAGGATCAGGGTGGTCCAAGCCCGGACTCTGACATGAGGAATGAGGGTCAGAATGGGGCAGGGGACATTTGTTGACTGACCTCTGGGGTTATCCAGAGAAACAAAGGGACTTGCCCAGGCCGTCAAGCAGGTGGTGAGGAACTGAGCTTGGAATCAGAGGTCTTGGGTTTAGCTGATGATATACCTGTTTACGAGTATGGACTTGGGTAAGCCACTTAACGTCTCTGGGCATCGTGCTCCTCATCGGTGGAAAGGAGGGTGAAGACCTCCCCTGCCAATTTCAGAAGTTGTGGCGAGGCCTCAGATGAAATCATTCAGGTCAGTCATAGAAAACTGTGCAAAACTGAGTTCCTAGGGGTTAAGGTTGTGACCAGGGAAACACGGGGACCTTCAGCGTGCATGCATTCACTGTGCCTGAGTCTTCACGAAGAAGAGGCAGAACACGGACACTGTCCCTGGGAGTGCAGAGAGGAATCCAAGAGCCTTGTGTGCCCTGCTCACTCTGCAGGAAGTCTGGAGGGAGTTGGACACATGGTGCGGAATGCACTGAGAGCTCCTGGGGGGAAGGCTGTCTCGGCAGCAGCACCCATGAAGACAGTCTGAAGGCTCTGGTTCTAGTGGTCTTTTGGCTGACCTCACTCAATTAATCCAGGCAATCCTGAGGCTGTGGAGTGGAAACTTGGTGGATGCAAGTGGGGTATAAGCAAATTGGCTATTTAAGCCCAACATAATCCGAGAGGAGTGTGTGACCACCCTGGGTGGCCATTCCAGGCCAGCTGGGACTTCCCTTAAACAGGGATCACTTGGCTCCTAGACCCTGTGCTCTGGGGCTCTGTGGTTCTAAGACTGAACAAGCCTCTGTGGTCACATCAGATGTACTTTAGGATCCTCCCCTAGCTCTTCTTTCTCAGGCTGTTTCCTTCAGGCCCACCCAGGTCTGTAGCGCTTCTCTATCCATTCCCAGTGACCACTTGGGATCATGGCAGGTCAGTCACTTGATGGTTCTAATCAAATGATGATTGATCAAATGATGGTTGACACTGAGCTCCTTGGGGCTGACAGGAATGTGCCTCTTAGGATGGGGCCAAAGAGGGGAAATGTCACTACTTTCCCCTTCTCTTCTCTGATCAGACCAGAAAGTCTGGGATCACCCGCCATCTTGGAGCTCTCCTGATGGACATACCAGTCTACATATCAAGACCCCATGGCTTGTTCCTTTTTGGCTGCCCCAGCAATGTTACAAGCAACATCAAGTTGTAATTCAGTTGAGGTTCCACTTTCTTGTATCTTCTGAACACCCTTATCTTTTTTTAAGATTTATTTATTTGATAGAGAGAGTGTGCATGCACCAGTGTGCGTGCACAAGAGGGGAGACTGGCAGAGGAGGGAATCTTCAAGCAGACTTCCTGCTGAGCATGGAGATGTCCAGGGGCTCGATCTCAGGACCCATGAGATCACAACACGAACCAAAAATAAGAATCAGACCTTTAACCGACAAGTCACCCAGGCACCATTCCTCTGAACACATTTAAAGGCACTTTTTTGTTGATCTATCTTTTTCCACTCTGCCCTGCGTGTTATCCAGATTGCTAGAATATATGAGTGATGTGGTGATACTTCCTGGCCGCAGAGCCTTTGCAGCTCAAACATTACTGGATGGAAAGCCTGCATTTACATGCATATGAGATCTCTTTGTTGGCCTCCATTAAAAAAAAAAAAAAGTAAACTGCAATCTAGTGTAAATTGGATGGGAGAACCTTTCTGTAGCGTGTCAAGTCCGGTCTTTGGCCAAAGCCCAAGTTCTTTCTTCCTGTCTGGAAAAAAAATCAGCCATTGTCCACAAATGCAAAGAACAAATTGGAAAACTCTGAGATCTTTAGCAGAAGACAAATGCTCACATCAGTTTTTCAGTTAAGGATGTGGATAATCCTTTGGCCGACCTGAGCTAAACTTTCCCAGGAGCCCTCAACTTTCTTGGGCCGAGAACACAAACAGATTTCTTTACATTAAAGTGAAAAGTGTCAGCAACTTTTATGACTTTGCTTTCAGTTAGAAGCTAGGACAAGTTTGTTAGCCCTAGGCTTGAATTCCTATTGTTCAATTATTTGTTTTTTGGTTTTGCTACACGTAAAGAGAAAATTGTTTTTCTCCTTAGAGTCTTTTTTTTTTTTTTTTTTTAATAATACTGAAGTTTCAGCAGCAAAAGAGAATAATAATTACTGTGGTTATGTGGAGGAATCCACAGTGTGTCATGTGTCCTTCTGGGCTATAGGAAGGTTTTGTCTTTCAAAATGGTCTTGTGTGGCTTCAGGCTTGAGCTCACCCAGTCAGTTATAAATGGAAAGCCCTTTCAGTGAGCTAGATTGTCAAGATGGGTGACATGGGTGCCTCTTCTTGGCTCCCTGAGGAGAGAAATGCAGGTTGTACCCTGAATCCCAACTAGCCTTTAGAGCAGGGATTTTATTTTATTTTATTTTATTTTATTTTATTTTATTTATTTGACAGACAGAGATCACAAGTAGGTGGAGAGGCAGGCAGAGAGAGAGGAAGCAGGCTCCCTGCTGAGCAGAGAGCCCAATTCGGGGCTTGACCCCAGGACTCTGAGATCATGACCTAAGCCGGAGGCAGAGGCTTAACTCACTGAGCCACCCAGGCGCCCCTAGAGCAGAAATCTTAACTGGTGTTCAACTTACTGCCAGGCCCTGGTGGTTCATGGGAAATCTGCAAAAGGACAGCGACTGGGAGAAGGGTCTTCTTTCCAGAGGATCTTGGAGGCTGTTCTAGGTAACACCCATCTGAAGAGGCTCTCTGAAAGCTGCCTGGAGAAGTTACAGTGAAAATGCCCGAGTGTTGGCTCCACTAGGAGCCATTAGGAGGGACATACGTCCTTAGCTGAGTAGCTCCCTCACTGTGGTGTGAATGTGGTTTGCATGGGGTCATTAAATAAACAAGTGCAGACAATTTTGCATATGTGCTCGGTGATATTTGTTATATCTTCTTCAAGGAACTGGAGGGCCACGTTTATTTAAATCAGTAGAATCCATGCATTCCCTCAGCTCGGTGCAAAGACGCAAAAGCAGAGTGACCAGTTGGCTTGGTCTGTCATGGTCTGTGCTCTCCAGAAGAACAACAGCTGTTGGACTCTTATTTTTGTGATGTGGAGCATGTCTGGGTGTGTGGCAGGGGGAACTGAAATGTCTTCTGCTGACTTTTTATACCTTCAGATTTTTTCGTCGCTCGTTTTGGAAAAGGGAAGCCCTCACTGGGGCCAAATTTATAGGTTTTTCTGTAAACGAGTCTTTTTTGTTGTTGTTTTTCACCCAAACTCCACTGGTGACTGACTTCCAGTGGTGGGAAGGTAATGTGGCTGAACTTCTCACTGTGATAAAGGAGATTCCTAGCAAGGCTCATGTTTAGGTGGAAAGACTTTTTCTCAGTGGCGGACACTTGGCGGACACTTGGATGCTCCCGGGAGACTTAACGACCCTCATACCACAGAAGAAATGGTGAGGAGGCATCAGTCTTGGAGGACATGCTACCTGGTACTGCAGTTTGATGAGGGGCTGTTAAAACCTCTGGTCAACTCTGCTCTGGGACACTGGGCTTTCATCCTCTCTGTGCGTGTATTACCACTTTGACCTTCTGGTTTATTTTCTTTGCCTCTTATTATTACTTTGAGAAGTTATTTTAAGAATCTTAAAATTTTTCTTTGAAATATCCTAGTTTAGTTTTCTGTAAGCTAGCTCAGCTCAGGGATCCAGAAGCCCCGAGGCAAAGCAATCATCATTTCAGATAAAGTTCTTTTCCTATTCCAAATGTGTATCTGTGGACTGGTGGTGGTAGGGAATACAGTGTTTACTGTAGAATTAGAAACGTTTATTGTTGCTTCCCAAAGGTCGGTGTGCAAGGCACTGATTCCAAGTTTTGGCTTTGCAAATACACTTGGCCATGGGGGTCCTTTGGGAATTGTCCTGAGGCTTCTGATTCTAATGGGTTATGGCCACTTTGCAAAGACACTGTCGGAAGCACCCTTGCTCTGGCCTGCACACTTGCTGTCAGCTGCAGGATTCCCTGATGGCGGGTTGTGCACTCACAGGTGGGGAGGCAGGAGATCCTTGAGAGCTGTGGGAGTTTTGTGACTGCAGCAGGAAGAGGTGGGGACTTAGAAACTAGTCTCCATATGGCTGTTGTGCTGGGCACACCTGTTGACACTGTGGGTTCTGAGGAAGTCCAGACATCAGAGGCCGATACCCTCTGCTTACAGCACCTCCCCCAAGCCCTCTTTGTTCATTGATTCGAAAACAACAGGAGGCAGGAAGCTGACACTTGACAGGATCCTGGAAATGCCCAGCTGGGCCCTTGGCAGCCGAGTGTTTGATGTATCCACTTCATGGGAGGGAGTAGGCTCGGGAGTCCTGTGGCCCTTCCCCAGAAGTGTACATGCAAATCAGAGGGGGTTAGCCTCGTACTTGTCTTTGAGCTGGTCTGAGGTGCTTGCCTTTGGGATCGAGCCTTTCTTGTCCCCCAGCTGAATCAGCAGTGTGACCACACTGCGGAGACCCCCATATAACCCTGTTCCCGAGTTTCTCCCAAGTACGGCCTCAGGCTGTGCCCCAATCGCAGGCACACAGCTGGAGAGATACAGGTGTGAAAGACACCGATGTGGCTGTGCACGACTGAGAATGAGTGAGCAGAGTGTGGGAGGGCAGGTCGCCCTGTTCTCTGGGCCATCAGGCCCCACCTGGGTGGGCTCTGGGGCCAACGCTGGGCATCCACAATCAGGAGGGGAAGTGGCACATGGAACATGTGCAGGGGTGAGGCACCAAGAAAGAGAGTTACAAGGATTCAGAACATGTCATTAAGAAATAGCAGGAAGGATGGGATGTTCATTCAGACTCTACAGGAGACCTGGTATCTGTCTCCAGATGCTGGACAGGGATACTACTACCAACATGAATGATAATACTAGCTCGCATTTATTTAATGCGTCCTCAGTGCAAGCTCTGTGTTAAGCATTTACTCTAACCGGCACGTACCTTTAGGATCCTCCCTGTGCAGATGAGAAGGCCGCAGACAGATTATGAATGGTGAGCGCCATCAGAAGGCAAATGCAAGGAAGAATGGTGTTTGTTACCATGTGGCAGGTCAAGTCCACAGAAGAGCTTCCAGATGGTGTCACTCCCCAGAGGAAGGCGGAAGTGGCTGGGGGCAGGGAAAGTCGAGAATCTGTAACACAGGTGGACGTGGCTTTGGGAGCACCCCCTGTGTTATGGCAGTGAGTCCGCGCCACCACTGTAGGACATGAATGAGCGAGGCCCAGGGGTATTAAAAAATCATCTGAGACCTCTCTATCTGTAAATGACAGCCTGATTTGAATACAGGCTATTTTAGGCTCTCGAGTCCATAGTTAATGCTGCTTGTAGGAATACCTGCTCCCAGGTGGTCCTGGGGCTCTGGCCCCAGGCTGGGTCTCTCAGCTCCACATTCTGGCGTCCGTGTCCATTTCAAGCACCCTCACAACTGTTCCATTGCTGTCTCCCCCAGTAGAGGCAAGAGGCATGCAGGCAGGGCCCACTGTGGTGCCGTTCAATAATGTGTTCTTAGTGCCCTAGGATAGTTGAGAGAATGAATGAGTATCGGTAGAGATCCCTTACAATGGGGGAAATCAAGAAGAGGATGGATAATCAATCTATTAGGATGTTAGAGGGGGATTCTTGTATGAGATCGGGGATGAATCATCAGTGGTTCTAACGCAGCAAAGCTTCAGAATCTGAAGGACTTTGAAAATATAGATTCCGAGGCCACGTCAACATCCCCCAGAATGAGAACTCTCTGGAAGCCTGGGTAACCAACCGCATTGTGCATGCCTTCCCGGTCAGGTCTGCTGCTCGTCCAGGTCAGGAAGCTGCCTTGCACGCATCTGAGTCAGGGGTTCTCTGCATCGTGTTTCTCTAGGGCTCTGCACACCCTCTTTCCCTCCTCCTGCTGCCTGTCTCTGCCTGCTAGGCTTCCAGGTCAGGCTGTGTGTGTGCCTGGAGCATGGCTGGGGGTCTGGTGCTGGGTCAGGCCTGGGTTCTTATCAGCTGGGTATTTACTGAGCAAAGTTCAGCCAGAGCCGCACTGTGGTTCCGGGTTTAATAGGTACCCAGGCTTTCAGGCTTTTGATCAGAGCCCAGGTCCCTGGGGCCCTTATCGCTGGATGATAAGGGACTCCCTGTGTGAGTCCCCTGGGCCAGTGGTACTCACTCTTCTTGGCTGACCCAAGCCTGCCCTTTAAAGGCCTGGGGCCCTAGACTGTGGGCCGTCTGGGTGGGTAGACGGTCACTGCCCAGCCATGACCGCTGCTGGCTTGCTCTCCCCGGCCAGGAGGTGCCCTGTTCCGGCCCAGTGCTTTGGCCTCCCAGCTTTGATGACAAAAGGCACAGCAAAACTTCTCACAGCCGCAAGGCTGGACACCTTCTGGTCCCAAGTATGTGGCTCAGCATCGGGTATGTGTCCTCTGGCCTGTGGGCTACAGAGAACCCCAGGAACCATTTACCATAGCCCATTCTAAAGGTCTGGGCACATTCTAAAGGGCAGCACATTTCAAATCACCATCCAACCTGCTAATCAACAAAGACCTTACTGAGATTGCTATGGACATGCTACCTGGGAGGTTATCGAGAAAGAAGGTATAATAGCTCACCTTGACAAGTTCATAATCTAGTTAGGGGCATAAGAAATTTACAACCAAAGGGTTACTCGTTATTATACAGCAGACTGCAAACTTATTAAATGCTCACTCTGCACCTGATTTTATACTAAACACCTACTATGCTTCCCATTTACTAGGCCAGTGACTCCTTATGACATTCCTTTATAGGAAATTGCAGAGAGGGTTAGTAACTTGATGGAGTCACACAGCTAGAACGGGGCGGGGGCAGACCTCAAGGCCTGTACCATAGGGACTCAGAGTGTCTGCTCTTAGGCCAGCCTCTAGAGCCCCCTATGCAGACCTCCACACGGGTCTAAGAGGTTGGAGGAGGAAGCCACTTCTGTGGGCAGCCGTGGGCACCCAGGAGGGTTGTGCTAGGTCTTCAGCCAGGACTGGTCAGGAAGCTGAGAAGTGTAAGCAGGAATCCTGACCATGGGAAATCTCAAGTAAAGACGAGGATATGAGGGGCGCCTGGGTGGCTCAGTGGGTTAAGCCTCTGCCTTTGGCTCAGGTCATGATCTCAGGGTCCTCGGATTGAGCCCCACATCAGATCCTCTACTCAGCAGGGAGTCTGCTTCCCCCTCTCTCTCTGCCTGCCTCTCTGCCTACTTGTGGTCTCTGTCTATCAGATAAATAAAATCTTAAAAAAAAAAAAAGACGAGGACATGAGAACACAAGGAACACGAAGAGAAGTCGGGGTTCATGTCCGGCCAGAGTCAGGGTGTATGTAGCACTTCGTGTGCAAACTGGTTAGAAAATGGGTTGAGCTAACACAGCCCAGGACTTTCCATTGCACATGAAGTTTGCAGGCCTTAATCGGTGGGATGAAAAGGAGCCATAGAAGGTTTGGGGCAGGAGGAGGGGTGATACTGGGGGAAACTATCCAGGAAGTCTGGCGGGTCCTCTGTGTTCAGGCACAGCTGAGGGCAGCGGGCGCCCTAGGGTGGGGGTTTGCCCCAGAGGGACATGAGCACCAGTGACATTGCTTTTCACAGCCACAGCACCAGAACAAGCCCCAGCCCCGCCCCGGCCATACCAGGGCGTCCGCGTGAAGGAGCCGGTGAAGGAACTGCTCCGGAGGAAACGTGGCCACGCCAGCAGTGGGGCGGCTGTCACACCTACGGCGGTGAGCGGGCCACTGCGGCCAGTGTGTGTGTGCACACGCGTGTGCGGCTTCGTGCCCCACAGGGTGGGATGGGGATGGGAGTGTGTTTCCCGGCGCTATGGGATGCTCTCTGAGGCCAGGCAGCTGACACATTACCATGGTGTGGCTGATGAAGAACAGACCCGGGGTGGAACGAATCAGGGATCCCCGTAAAAGTAGGAAGAAAGGGAGGGGCTGGCTGGCTCAGCGGGGGGTGGGGGGGGAGAACTCTCACAGTCCTGGCCTGAGCTGGTGGCTTCCCACGGTAAGAGGACCCTGCCAGTTCCCTAAGTGCACAGGTTCTTGCTAAATGGAAACACGAATCCCCCGAAGTATGGGGGTGACAGTTGGTGGGTGGGTTTTGCTCCTCGAGGCAAGTTTTCCGAGGAGGGCGGGTTGGAGATAGCTGAGCTCTGATCGGTGTCTTCCCTTCTCCCTCTAGGTGGTGCTGCCCCATCAGCCCCTGGCGACCTACACCACAGTGGGTAAGCGCTCCTGCAGCCCTGGGGACGCCCCACAGGCCCATCCGGGTGACACCTGCAGCTCTGCTATTTCCTTCTTCTCACAGGTCCTTCCTGCCTTGACATGGAGGTCTCTGCTTCCACGGTGACTGAGGAGGGGGCCCTGTGTGCCGGCTGGCTCTCCCAGCCTGCCCCGGCAACCCTTCAACCCCTGGCCCCGTGGACACCCTACACGGAATACGTGTCCCACGAAGCTGTCAGCTGCCCCTACTCAGCGGACATGTACGTGCAGCCCATGTGCCCGAGCTACACGGTGGTGGGGCCCTCCTCCGTGCTGACCTACGCGTCCCAGCCACTCATCACCAATGTCACGGTACGTCTGACAAGCGCAGAGCTGCACCAACCCAGGCTAAGGGCCCCCGTGGAACACGGGCTGACTTCCTGACCCCAATCATTCCTGCTACTGACCTGCAGGATAATGGGGTCGTCAAGCCCACCCCGCCCTGCAGGGAGGCCAGCTCCTGTTCCCAGTGGCCTACAAGAGCTGCCACAAAGAAAGCTCAGGGCCACCCTGTCGTCCCTCAGGCACTGCAGGGTTGGGGTGTTCTCCAGCTATTCTGCCCTTTATCTCCTCTCCTGCCCCCAAAGCAGCAAGTCTTGGTTAGAAGTTCAAGTTTTCAGTGAATGCGGTATCAGGGAGGTGTGCATGGGGCCGTGGACTAGAGTCCACGTTCTCTTTCTATTCAGGTAGCTTGCGGGGGGGGGGGGGGGGGCGGCAATTGTTCACTCAGCAATGTGATTTTCCAGGTGAGCTTGAGGCTAAGTAACAGGTGATACAACTTTTCAGAAAACTACTTTTTTTAAAGATTATTTTTAGGGGGGCTCCTGGGTGGCTCAGACGCTAAGCGTCTGCCTTCGGCTCAGGTCATGATCACAGGGTTCTGGGATTGAGCCCTGCATCGGGTTCCCTACTTGGCGGGAAGCCTGCTTTTCCCTTTTCCCTCTCCCATTCCCCCTGATATGTTCCCTCCTTGGCGGGAAGCCTGCTTTTCCCTTTTCCCTCTCCCATTCCCCCTG